>NW_006766901.1:289148-428780 GCF_000275845.1 Dichomitus squalens LYAD-421 SS1 | reverse complement strand
CACGGCCACCCAGTTTTCCCCATTACATGCTGTACGCGGGTCCTGCTTCACTGGATCATGAATTACTTGTATTTGGACGCAAACCGTATACCCGATATTCCGTCTGAACCGCCTGTCTAGATGATCTCTATGGACGAAGGGGCCGTTTACCATAGCAATGCCACCAACTTACTACACCCTCGTCACACACCAGTACAGGAACCAATACCGATCGGTGTTCTCTTGGAAGTCCCAACCCCCCGTTTCAATCAACTTGGTCTCAACCTTCACGGTGCCCTTGACGAAGAGTTCTCCATCCCACAGGGCCGTCCAGCTTTCAGGAGAGTGATAGAAGGTCGAGACATCCTTGCCTCCCGCGCGAGTAATGAATGTACCCTTCTCGGGCCGGCCGGAGTGGACACCGATGAGCATCGAGCCTGTTTCGGGGGAGAGTAGGCCAGCGATCGCCCGAGCGAGCTGTAGCTGACCAGCCTCGTCGAAGACGTGGAAGACCGAACAGACCGAGATGGCGGAGACGTGGCCATGGAGGGGGTTTAGCGACGTGAGCGACGAGAGCTTGGGGACGGTAGTGTAGGGTTTCGTGTAGAAGGGGTGTGTGACGGCCAGGAACTCCGGGTTGAGGGAGTCGCCTGCGAGGAAGGGTACACGGTATGTCTCTGGGGTAGTGTTGAAAAGCTTGTGGCCGAGTTTGAGAAACTCGGGGTGGAGGTCGGTAGCCATACAGCTCTCCATGGGGTAGCCGTCAGCGACCAGCTTCCTCACGTCATTCCCAACTGCCATAGTAATGAGGAGCTGTTGCGTCACACAGAAAGGCATACAACTTACAGCAGCAACCGATGTCAAGGAAGATGGGATTCTTGCGCGACTTTCCAAGTTCCAGTAGTTTTTCATAGCCAGGAAGACGTGCGAGCTTCAGTCTGCCCGATTCGTATCAGCAGATAGGCCAGGGCGTGTCCGGTGACCGTCGGCTTACTTAGTAAAAGAGAACATCCGTATGCAAGGGAATGCGTGAATCTACCCGCGAAAAACACAAAATCAGTCATCAGAATGTCAACACGATGCAAGAACTGCTGGCTCACAGCGTATGCCTCCCGCTGTATAGCGATCATGTGTTCCTTGAGGGCAGCTTCATCGTGGATGCCCGTCGCAGACTTGAAGAACGCAATCTCTTGCTCATTAAGGTTGTAGAACTTCTCGGACTCCTCAAGGGAAACCCAAGGCAGTGCTACCTTGGCGGCGATGACAGTGGTCTCCGTTGTCGTAGACATGAGTCAGAGTGTAGAAGGCAAGTGAGCTGAGATGCAGGGGACTACCGTGCGTGGAGAATGCGAGGGGGTCCTGGAGGAGATATAGGGGGTATTCATGCATCTGCTTCCTTATAGCGGCGTCTTAGAGCACGATATGCATGTTCGAACCCCAGCTGTACTGCAGATGGTGCATGTCCATATCAGAGCACTCTGACATCACGGCCGTGAGTCATTTGACGATAACGTTCACAAGAAGCATACTCACCTGCTCCTAGATACACCGAACCGAGAGGGGAGATACTATCAATGGATGGTAGACACTAGACCTACCAGATTTGTCGACGCGCGAGCACAAAGGGTGTACATGTACTTGACAGCACAGCGCTCAACGCCCGAGTCTACGAATGATGCCGAGAGGAGGAATGTCTATAACCGAATAGATGCTGAATGTTGCTATGCGAATATATGCACAAGTCAAAGGGGCTCCACAAGACTCAACTGCATCACAAAGTCCATCCCTTCCTTGCGGAATGTGTCAGGAACAATTGTCAGGTTCCTCCCTCCCTCCACAAAAGCAAGAAGCTGGGGCGATTCCGTAGTGTATTCAGGCCAGTCGATCTCTGGGTTACCGTTGGGATCGAGCGTATTGACGAAGCGGACGAGGAAGTCAGTCATATCGCCTCCACCAAAGACATTCGGCAGCTCCGTCGTATGTGTCTGCGAGTTCGGAGTTGCAATTATTAGTACGTACGTAATGACAGTTTTGGAGAACCGAGTAGAGCGCTTGGTGTGGAGGACGTCTAAGGCAATGAGTGCACTCACCGCTCCGAGTCCAGTGATCTTGTCACGTTCGTTGACTAATCCTCGCAATCAGTACGCCGAGCTTTGACAGCAGCGCGCGGAAGGAGTTGGCGACTTACAAAAGGATCTCACGACCTGCTTTCCTGCTCGCTGATTCAGGAGGAAGCGCCGGGTAGCCTGGAAGATGAAGTCGCCTTGGAACGCCGCGAGGCGCTTGAACTCAGGTGTGAATGCGAACGCATCCCCGGTCCCAAAGGGCGAGCCCGCGGCAGGACTCGCAGGGTAAAGCTCAAGGAGCCGTGAAATAGTGGCATCCGAGGCGTTCGGGAAGTAGTTGCTCTTGAGGTACGCTGCGGCTGCTTCGTCGGTCCTGTCTACGGTGTCAGCTCCCAATAGAATCGGAACTTTTTCCTAAGACCTATGAGACCTACGTGATGTTGAGCAAGGCAAGGGAAAACAGCGTTCCTTCATCTTCGCAAGAACCTGCGCCAACACGCCGTGAAGTTCGGAAAGCAAACATCGTACGGACGATACTGACCGACCACGAAGGGGATGTCGGCCACGCTCCCATCCAGGACAAGCTTTTGCGGACCGTCTGTCAAGAACACGCCATCTGCATGGGGCATCCACGGCGTATTGAGCGACTATTTCAACAAATCAGCCCCCGTCGGTTACATGGCCGGTATCCTCTCACGAACTTGAAATGACAAGAACGCCGGCGTCTTATCCATCGCGGCTGACATAGCTTCCGCGGAAACCTCACGGAGGCACCCTAGGACATCTGAAGCAGACGAGCATCCAGTCTCCGAAACGATGAGGTCAAACGTTGGCTGTAGCTTTGAGAAGTCGCCGGTGGGGAGTGCGGAGCCTGATTCCATCCATCCTGCGCGGAAGAGCCCTTCGGTGTTGCCACCGTTGGTTATCATCTGGAATGTCACCGCCTGGCTTCCTGCGCTCTCTCCCCAGCTGTTCGAGTAGAGGTGAGTAGACGAGGGTCTCAGCACGTTGTGAGACTCACATGGTGACTTTTGTCGGGTCCCCTCCAAATGCGGATATGTGCTTTTGCACCCATCGGAGAGATTCCCGTTCTGTACAAAATGTCATCGAAATTGGGAGCAGACTGTCTCGATAGTATTCGGGCTGCTCACGATCTTGGAGGCCGAGGTTACCCAATCCTGCCTTTTGTATCTCACTTCCTCCCAAGAACCCGAAAGCTGAGAACATGTGAGTGCCAGTGAGTTCGTCCGCAATCGCAAGACATGCTCACCGCTGAGGCTATGAGGGTGAAATCGAGCTTAGACATGGCATAACCGGAACCGCGGGCGGACGTACCGATAATTCATGGACACAAAGATCACCGGCTGGCCAAGTTCGATTGATCTGTTCACTATAACCGCACCAGGCCGCCTGGGCACTGATGCATCAGAAGAGGGCTACTGGTGGTACGGAAAGGCACGCACACCGCGTTGGAGCCGATCTGGTACCCTCCGCCATATATCCACTAATCACAGCATGGCATCTGTGAGTACAATCGGCGACTATATGCGGCCGCCCCCACTCACTGCGGCGACTGGGAGCTTTGCGTCAGGCTGAGTCCCGGCAGGAACAATGACGTTGATGTTCAGACCTGCGAGCACTATCAGGAACATATGGACTAGCGCAAGTATCTGTACGTACAGTCCTCGCTCTGGGGCACGCTGAGAGGGGTCGCCATGGCATCAACGAATGGTGTGATCGCGGGAGGGAGATTGGGAGGAATAGTAGGTGGGATGATCGTCTGCTGTATGCACTGGTTCCCGAATGTCGTCGCATTGATCACTCCTGTGTACTTCGCGATGGGTTGGGGGAGCTGCAAGCGAAGCTTCCCGACACTATAACGTAGTGATAGTGAGTAACATTCATGAGAGGTAGATGTCTAAACGACAGACATACGGGGGCTGAGCGAATGGAATACCGAGGAACGAGGTTGACGTCCCTTCCGTGAAACCTCTGACGGTAGCTTCATCCAGCTTGACAACAGGGGGACCTGCAGTCACCGTTGACACAGTGCCAATAAGGCACAGCGAAACGAACACGAGGTGTACAATCATGGTCGACATTATCGCGGAGTCACCTTGCCCACATGTTCGTCAGGCTGCGCTCTTATACGAAACTGCGCATTTCTGGAACCGAGGCGTTGTTCCATCAGCATGATCTACGTCAGCAATAGTAAATTCATTGTACCTTCAAGAGCTAGGCCGAAGCTTGTGTAGAGACAGAAGGGCGGACACCGCAAATAACTGGCACCGTTCAATAAGCAAAATGCCGGTCAGGCGACTATCACTCCCATGCTCGAAGCCATCGATTTACGGCTGTGTTACCTCAAGGGTCCCCCATGCAGCAAGGCTTTGCGAAGTTCCAGAAGGATATGGCAATAGAAGGATCACCGAGCACCTCATGAACGGGATGATGGGACTCCGTCCAGGTATTTTCGACGCTCATGTGAACGGAAGACAGATGCCGAGGAATCCGAGAGATCAGAGGACTGTGCGTCTCAAATTGCATACGTACGAACCGCTGAAGTGCTCACGGACCCACAGCATTATGGGGGGGGGGCGATTCTACGATCGATAAATGACGAGTGCATAGACACGTCACGGATTATACCAATGGCTCCGTGGCACTTGGTCGGTCCCACTTGCCATGAATAGAGGTTCGTTCTTTCATACACAAGAGAGGTCAGCCAGTCTTAGACACCTAGAGAAGAAGACGAGAGGCCGCTCGGGCACATTAATTGACGATGGTCGTGGTTCAAGTAAAGCCCACGCGGATTAGCGCCCTAACAGACGCGCCCTAGTGACCACGACATACTTACATGGTATTCATTCATGGGAACTTCCTGAGACCACACGTTCGTCAGTATCCCTTGTCGCCTGAATGGGCTGACTTGTATTGTCTGAGAACGTGAGGGTCGGGCGTACGATAGAGTGGAACACTGGCCAGTGGACGCCAGTCTTCGCGTTAGGGTCCAAGAGGGTGTTCACGAAACGCACGAAGAACTCAGTCGTATCATCAGGACCGTACGCGTCAAAAAAATCTCTGCCATGAGAACTGCCGATCCTAGGGAGATTGCCGCGGGCATATATTGCGAAGTATAGCCTGGGGATCAAAGGTCACGGCGTATCAGGGAGACGAGCAAAAATCACATGCACGGAAATTGTACGCAGTCTGTACGCCGGAGCACCTGTCGAGAAGCATGCGACGGGGAGCTTGAAAGATCCACCTGGAGCGCAGCAATGCGTTTAGATTGAGGTGTGAACGCGTTGGCGGTGCGAGTGTCGAATGGCGAGCCGGCAGAGACGTCGGGCGGGTACAGCTCAAGAAGCGGCTACCGAGGATCGGAGGAACCACTTTTGCGAAACATAGCTCGCAAACTGATCGTCGAGGCTTGGAGCAATATCAGCAGCCTCGGGCACAGAAATGGAAACGCCGAGGCGGTGGGTAAGTGACTAGATGCGGCGAGCTTGTAAGGACGCCTCTTGCGCACAGCCGGCGAGGGTGGGCAGGGGAGAACCATCGCACAGCATGACGAAGACAATCTGAGTATTTCATAGAATCCCATCCTAACCCACTGAAAGATTAGTGGTGGAAGAGAGGCGTAGAGGTTTATGAGTAGCAATAACCCTCGGCGTGCTACCATCGACCTACTAGCAAGTCCGAAGGGGTGATTAAACGGCAATGGAGAGCGGCATTCCTCACGACATTCCAGTAAATACGGTAAGTCCGGTGTAAAGACAGAGCATCTCATCAAGGATAGCTAGATAGACTTCAAATCGCTTACTTCACGGTTCATTGCTGACAGTCCAATCACCAATGGCGCAAATTCGCTTACAGCGGGAACGCGAGGCTGAGTGCAGTAAGACTTGCTATAGGTTCCAGGCGCAGCGTATCGTTTCCAATCGCAAGCGAGTCGTTGAGGACCGACAGCACCTGCCGCTTCGCGGTGTCGTACTTGGGCCAGTAGATGGTATGCTCCGACGCGGTGCCGTTCTTCCCGTTCGGGTCCTGCGTCGCTGTGAACTGGATGATGTAGTCCGCGAGCTCCTGTCCGGAGATCGCAGAAGCAATGTCGGTCCCGTGTGCGAAGCCCAGTCCGGGAACAGCGCCGCGTTCGCTGACTGATGTCCGACAACTTGAATCAGTCCTTACCGTTGCAAACTTGATTAGCAGGAGGTGGACGTACTGTAGGACCAAGTGGGTTGCTTGGACGAACGCTGGTCGAGGATAAACCTGCGGGGCGCCTGGAAGATCATGTCGCCCTGGAAAGCCGCCATCCGCTTATACATCGGCCAGGCTCTCCGCTGGATCCAGAAGAATATCGCCGCCTTCGGTGGTGATCCCGAGAAGGTCACCCTCTGGGGGCCATCCTCTGGCGCGATCTCCTCGGCGCTCCAGATGGTCACGAATGGTGGTAATACTGAAGGCCTCTTCCGTGGGTCAGTCATGAGCGCCGGCTCCACAATCCCCACTGGGTACATTGAAGAGCTCCAGCCGATCTACGACCGCGTCGTTGATGCTGCAGGGTGCAACGTTGCTGATGACACGCTTGAGTGTCTACGCCAACTCCCCGCTGCCAACCTCACCGCGGCTGCTGGTACAATCCCAAGTCTCTTTGGCTATCCGGGTCTTGCTACTCCCTGGGCTCCTCGGGCGGATGGCAAGTTCTTGACCGCGCCTCCGGAGCATTTGGTACTTGCCAACCAGGTCGCGGACATTCCGTTCATCTCGGGGGACGCGCTGGACGAAGGCACGATCTTTGCCACCGGAAGCTTCAACATCACGTACGTCTTCAGTACCCATGCTCCTTCGAATCTATCGCTTATGATGTACACAGGACTGAGCAGCAGTTCCGTGACTACGTGCACCAGTTTTTCTTCCCTCACGTCCCCTCTGCTGCGCTCCTCGAGCCTCTCTTCAACCTCTATCCGAATGACCCTGCTGCCGGCTCTCCCTTCCTGACCGGCGACGCCAACCAGCTTGCACGCTCTGCGCCCATGCTCTCAGTTCGGAGATCGTGCTGAAAATAGATGCGTGTACTCACGGTCATGGAGACCAAGGTTGCCAACGCCGGCATCCTTGACTTCCTTGCCACCGAGGAAGCCAAAAGCGTGGAGGCGGTAGTTCATCGCAGCAAAGATGACGGGCTGCCCCATTTCGACCGACCTGGCGACAAGCGCATCACCGGATATCCTACGAATGAAGCTGAATCAGACCCAATATATATATAATCAAGAGCGGCAACCGTATACGTACTGTGCATTCGAGCCAACGACGAAGCCACCCCCGAAGATATACTGTAAAGGCAGCAAGAGCGTAAGTGATCTGTAGCGGGCCACATGTAACTCCAACATACAGCAACCACAGGGAGCTTTTCTCCAGGCTTAGTACCAGTAGGTATTTGCACGTTGATGTTCAAGCCTAAGGTTTTTAAGAAAGGTTAGTGTCCGTAGTGGCCAAGTGAGGTTGGCACATACAATCTTCACTTTGTGGAGCCGAGCTCGTAGGGAGGACGCTGGCGGAGTAGGCTACCACATCCTGAAGCATCTGCGGCGGCATGTCTACACGGATCTGCGGTTCGAGCTGAATGCATTGCGTCGCAGGCTGGGTGGCATCGATTGTGCCGTTGTAGCCGTGGATGGGTACGGGAAAGCGGAGACGGAGGTCGCCTACTCTGTGATAGCACTGATTAAAATTGTTCCCTTTCGAATCATGGAGTGTACTCACGGTGGCTCGGCGAACGGAATGCCGTTGAAGGTGGTAACTGATCCGTTGACAATTCCGATGACCTGTGCTTTATCCAAGGCCGCAGTTGCAAGAGGTGTCGAAGGAGATGACGTTGACGCAGCGGTCGAAGACAACGAGGCCGCAGACAATGACGACGGCGATGAGGAGAGGTCGGAGGAGGTCGAGATGGACACTGTGATGGGACGAACAACCGCTGGAGTGTCGTGTGTCGGCGAAGCGGTAGCAGTCCCGAGGAGGACCACGAGCTGGAGCAGCGAAGCGAGGCGAGAAAACATCTCTTGAAAATGGTACTGAAGGTAGCTAGAACAGACGAAGAACTGAGACGGGGAAGGTCGTGCTACCTTACTCCGTTCTGCGAGACAGCTTTTACATGCCATCCTGTCTACTACGCGGTACGTACAATCCCTCCCGGCGTTTCAAGACCGACACAGCTTAGTAAACCACTAAACCGGCTAACAGCTCCATTGCTTATAAACTTACGCTCTCCGAACATCCCCGGTAAAGGCCGGTCCTGCAAGCACCTTAAACACATACCCAGACAACTGGAACAGGCGGCCTTCTGGGCTCGATGCATCCCAGCGAGCCCCAATAACCAGGAGTAAGAAGTGAGTGGTTCTTGAGGACAAGTGACGCCGCCGGTCGTTCTGGCCTCCGCGGCCGTTCATATAACGTGATGAAGTGATAAATCACAACGTGGCTAATATGGAAGTGCTGCTACGAACTCCCTGCCAGCGACACACATACATACCGACGGAAGATTTAGTAGACAATGAACTCACTAGCCCCCTAGCAACGGCGTAATTTAGGCAGTGTAACGTATGCTTGATCCGAGAAAGAGGTGCCTTCGACATGAGTAGTTCCGGTAGACAGTTAAGCAATCAGATTTCTCGAGTGGTAAAGAATCTATGGGTGGTACTTGTGAGAAGTTGACGCAGGCTGCGGCACGTTACGAATTGCCATCTCTGGAACTTCTCGTGATGACATATTCCGGTTCTTGCCGGCCACTAGCGCTGAGGATTGGCCGCAACAACAGTTGAGTCGAGCTAGCCTCGCATTATACGTACCATCACTTCGCATCAACAATTGATAGTAGGTGATCACTCTCTCGATCTCCAGAATACACTCATCATCTTTGTCTGGAGCAGCAGAAAAGAAGCTATCGACTCATCGCCTTTCGACCGGGGTCGATGCCTCATCCAACTCGTCGTTGAAAAGCGGGGCAATTTTCGGATTGAGTACCCCTATCAACACTTGACGTTCCCATGGCCGAACTTCAATTAGTAGCTAGTACGTCTCGGGAAGAGAAGCTCACACGACAGTGTACTTCAAGGACACCAGGTACCTCCTAGACCTTGGCCGGCTGCCGACCGATGGCATGTGTGCTTCCCAGATAACGCATAAAGAAGTCTCGAGACGCTGTCGAACAACTAGGCATTGGACTTCCTCGAATTGTTATGCAGACTAAACCTCGTTACGACGCTCGGCAGACTTCGGCGTGACCTCCAGGCCCTACCGGGCGTCTGCCTGTCATGTGGTAACCCATAGAATGCCAGATGCGTGCGGGATCCGGGATTCTTGACAGGGACGACAGCCCATGTTCTTCTATCAAGTCCTAGCTCTGCCACTGAGCACCATGGCGCTGTCCCAAAGTTTGTTTCTCAGCCCGCAGGAACGCCGACTGAGGGGAATTTACTAGTCAGGGGGTTGTACGTATATAACGTCACTTCTTCGCAGTGGTAACATCGTTCATACACTTTGCTTCGTGATCTAAATCCCCTCCCCTATCTACTTCCATGGTCGAAACTACTCCCAGAGCTTTCGCGTCCAAACGTGCTATCGATGGCACTGAGGAGTTTTATTCACTGTCAGGCGACGAGCTCAGTTTCTTCAAAACGATGACAGGCATCACCGACGAAGTGCTGTTAAAGGAGCATATCATCGCTGTCCAGCGTGATGCGTACAAGGCTCGTTGATACACTCTCTGCCGTCACTTACACTGTTGATGGCCTTTGATTCAGTCTCATGCTTATCCCTGCATCGCTACATTCTCTTTTCTGAAGTATGTGATTACGCCCGATAAGATCAACAGTCTGATCTGATCATAGTTACAGGCTGAAGCTGTCGAAATTGCCCGCCTATGATCAGCTCATCGCACTCGGTAAGGCTCGCAACAGCATCTACCTGGACCTCGGATGTTGCTGTGAGTGTTGATTCAGATCCACCCGCTCCTTACGATGCTTACTTGCTCTGTGCAGTTGGGACGGATGTAAGAAAGGCTGTACTGGACGGGTATCCCATGCAGAATATCATCACTACCGACATCATCCCAGGCGAGTAGATATGCCCTTACTTTGTCCTTCAATCATACTCACCTGCATTGAGCTTATAGACTTCTGGAATCTTGGCCACAAGCTCTTCAAGACAACCCCTAAGACGTTCCCCATTCCGTTCCTCGCTGGAGACGCATTCAAACCCGATTTCCTCGAGGCCGTCGAGCCCCTCTACACCGCACCGTCTACACCCCGTCTCAACCTCTCGGAGCTGACGTCCCTCAATTCTCTGCACGGTCACGTCTCCGTCATATCCGTCTGCGCAATCTTCCACCTCTTTAGCGCCGAAGAAGCACAATTCCAGCTAGCGCAGAACATCGCCGGCCTGCTTTCTTCGGAGCCAGGCTCGATGATACTCGGCTATCATATTGGCCGCGAGGAAGCGGGCGTGAGGGTAGGTCAAGGGACGGCGGGGACGGACTTTCGCTTGTTCTGTCATTCTCCGGAGAGCTGGACCGAGCTGTGGGACGGGAAGCTCTTCTGGAAGGGCACGGTCAGGGTCGAGGCGCGACTTATGGATCATACGACGGACCAGACATACCAAATGTTGGAGTGGTCTGTTACGAGACTCTGAGCCTGTGAAGAACGTCTCCCTCTCTACTCTCTCGGATCGTACGACTACGCCACGACAGGTTTGACCGCCTGTATTCGGTCTCCGGAAACAATCATTGACTAGTTCATAAGGATACATCAAGGATGGCTCCTGAGTATCTCACGGACGTCACTGCACCAGGTAAGTGACGATTATGGATGTGTCGCCACACACCGCGTCTATGAATACGAGATGGTTTGCAAGAAGCTCCGGAATTTGCAAATACTGATATACAGCATCGCAAGGTTGTATGTGTACAACTGGGCTGAAGTGGCTCCGATAGGTCGTTCGCAATGTGCCCGGCTGACCCAATCATGCGACGCATCTATCCAGTCAGGGTGTGATCGGCACGTTGTTCAGCTGCCGTTGATACTGTACGTGTGACATCTTCCTATCATCTAGATGCTACAAACAACTGCTAAATGTAACCTCCGATGTGCAAGTACATCGTTCCACTCCCAAAATGTTGAGGTCTGAGGAGTCAACTCAGAAGCTCTGAGAAGTTGTACGACCGCTGCCTGATGGGCGAAGATGTCCCTTTCTGAAGACTACGGCTTGCATATACGAAGAGTCTAACCTTGTATGGGTTTTCATCATGGAACCGAACAGGGACAAAGAAGTTTCTACGCGAGGCAATGCACAGTCAGAAGGTGCTTTGATCAACGGAGTCGTCGTCCCGCCAAAGTTCCCAGAATCTCGCGGCATACTCTGGTGTTGGACGGCACTCTTCTCGGTCCACGCGGCCTTTATCATCTCTCTACATACCGGAGTAACCTACAACGGCGGTTATAACCCGAAGGGGGATCGGGCCATGATGGTTTCAAACCTCCCTTTCCCCCTTCACGTGATGCCTACCGTGCCTGTCCGGAATTGTCTGTGCACACATCCGGGGTGGCTCTTCCATCACACGCTTACCATCAGCACCTTTTCTCTGCCGATATCCGCCTCCCGCCTCGGCCATCGTGACTGCCGCCACAGGCCCGCTCGCCCTAAGGCTTGCTATGTGCATGCATACTACATACTGATTGCTTTGGTTTCTCCCTCTTCCAACTGCCATGGGCAGGGCCCTCGACCTCGCTGCTCGCGCCCATAGCTCGGGTATCGCATTTTGATGAGCGCGTGACAGCCGTGCCTACGCGCGCTGCTCGGCTGCTCTCTTTCTGCATGCGGTAGGTAGGTTAAAAACCGTCGAGGCCAGATTGCCCTTCGGGTTATAACCGCCGTTGTAGTCTCTACACATACCGCCACATCTTCTTCGCCGATCCAGTGAATCCAAATTCTTTCCCGTTGCAGTAGTGCATATGCATTTGCAAATCGCAGCGGGAAAGAGTGTGTCCATGCTTCGATCTGATGCATGTCACAACATATTGAGGGTGCAAAGCTGACGTCGCCGCCGGATTGGCACGCATACACCTACGTCACGACAGAACTCAAGTGTGTCCGAAACCAACTATGGCAGGTGAAGGCAGGGTGAGGGCAGAGGGCAGGCGGTAGTTAAATACCAAGTTCCCCGTGGCTAGTCGTAAGTTGTGAAATTGCCTTCATCCCCCCTTTACGGACCATGCCCTCCGCGATACCGAAGCCATTCGAGACTCCAGGCATAATACCTGAGCGGTCCAAATACTCCCTCTCAGGCGAAGAGCTCCATTTCTTCATGGCTGAAACTGGGATCGACGATCCAGACAAACTCAAGGAACATATGTTCGCCGTCCAGCGGGAAGCGTTCAAGGTGGAGGATCTGCTTCGGACGCTACTGGGTTTTCAAGCTGAAGTTGTTATTCAGGTCCATGCTTATCCATGCATTTCCCGCTTTTGCTTCACCAAGCACGTTTTCCGCCAGTGATAATGTGCGGGAGTCTGACACCTCTGTATCTCCAGATTATCACTCTCAAAACTCCCTGGATATGACAAGTTCCTCGAGCTGGGGAGGTCCCGCAAGGATCCTATTTATCTCGATACTGGATGCTTCTGTACATTATGACCATTCTTGTACCGTGACTTGGCTGATCACGACTGTCTCAGTTGGCGTCGATGTCAGGAAGGCGATCGCAGATGGCTATCCTATGGAAAGTGTTGTGGCGACCGATCTAGCACCTGGTATGTCCAGAGCTCGCCGATGCTCCTTATGGACACATTCTCATCGAGTCGATACACATACAGAGTTCTGGCAGTTGGGCCACAAATTATTCAACACTAGCCAAGAGACATTCCCTGTCCCGTTCCTCGCAGGAGACGCCTTCGACATGGGCTTCCTCCAAATCGTGGAGCCGTTCTACACCGCGCCCACTACGCCCGCCCCCGACATCACCTCGCTCACCTCGCTCAACCCGCTCCGGGGCCACGTCTCCGCTGTCAGCATATGTGCTGTATTCCACCTCTTCGGGACCGAAGAGGCACAAGTCCGCCTCGCACGCGCCATCGCGAGCCTCCTGTCCCCAAAGCCCGGCTCGATGATCATTGGGTACCAAGCCTCGCGCCCCGATGAGGATGCTGGCGCCACTATTGAGAAGACTCCAGGCGGCGGCGAGATGCAGATGTTTTATTTCTCGCCGAAGAGCTGGACGGAGCTATGGGATGGGGTGATCTTCAAGAGGGGTACCGTGAAGGTGGCAACGAAGTTGGTGTCGCAGGTGCTTGAATCGGACGGCGAGTCCTTCGAGTTCTGGTTCATGGAATGGGGTGTTACGCGTCTGTGAAGGTATGGGTGGAAGAAGAAAGTGATGTAAGGTACATTGCCCTCGTACCGGAAAGAACGCTTCCTGTAGGCTTCTGGATAGTAGTGCGCGTCAGACAAGTTGTCCATCCAGCACCAATACGTATCCCTTCGAAGGGAATGGTGCCCGCCGATCCGAGCGCAAGGCCACCGACGAACGTCTGCTGGTCCGTGCCTAGGTACTGGCACTGAAAGAGACCGTTCAACTCTGAGTTCTTTGGAGCTTCCTGGCAGTATGGGACTGCGTGTGAGTCCCTCTGCATGAATGGTGTCAGTCCATATATTACTTGTAAACTGTACAACTTGAAGAAGCGTACCGTGTTGCGCGGTTGCTGCATAAAAGTCTGTGCAAAATCGACCCATGTCCACGTTGTGAAGCGTCTTTGCTAGGTCAACCATCGCGTCCGCCGAGTGCTGCTGGCCGCAAGGGCCAGCGGCAGCGAGGAGGGCGATGCGGCAAGGTAGATAGTGCAAAACCTAAAAGAGAGGGGGGCGACGTGAAGAGAGAAAATGAGATGGTGAGTCTCAAGGATTCGAGCTCCCTGCTTATACAGGTACAGAGAGAGCGTTATGTCAAACCCCATCATGCGAGAGAAGCAGCCTGCAAGTGAGTGAGGAGTCCGGACTGTCCATAGAGAGTCAAGGTAGGAAAGCGCTGTCAAGCCTCGATGGGGGTCGTTGATTCAAGCAGGGATTGGGCCCCAGTAGACTCGAAACCAGTTGATTACAAAACCACGTGGATCTAGCCGCTCGTCACGCATGCAAGACTGGAGCAAGGCTGGTTCAGGCGTGTCCTATTAGTGGGCCTTCTTCGCAAGGTACCCATCGGAGAGCCATCTTGGCCGACGGGCGCGCGCGTTCTGCACTGCATGTATGTTCGGATACTTATAGGTTTCTGAGCCGGCGGAACCCTGTCTGCACTAGTGACGCTCGAGGCAATGTCCGCTTATGGTATTCAGGCCCCATCTGGCACTGATCTGCGGTTGCGCGCAGGGACGCACCGTGCACAGTACTATGGGGCACCGTGCACCTACTTATGGGGTGGCTGAATACCAGGCAGGCGGTGTCCATTTGGACCTCACCTTTTGGATGTCATTTGCCTGTGGGAGAACCACTACACGCAACTAGCTACGTGGCCCTAGGCTGCGTAACCACGTCCTTATTCACGCACGCAGTCGATTGATGGCAAAACTCGCCAACCCTGTGTACCCATTCGTGTAACTGCGCGTCGATCCTAAGTTGTGATTGGAGCTCTCTCCGGCAGGAGTTCGGCGAAGGGCGAGGCTCAAGTCTATGTATCCTGCAAAGCCCTTGAGTGGACACATTTTGCGCGCATCGAAGAGTAAATTGATAGTACAGAATAGGATACAAGTTAGCGTCGCTTACCCGACTCCGCGATTACACGACTGCACAATCGGAATGTAAGAGGAAAGCGAGCGCGCTGCTGCGTAGCCCCAATTTCACACTTTCTGATACACGGGTAGACGCCGACGTATGGAAAGCACCGCCCGCTATCCTAACCCCGGTGGCATTTGCCTCATATGCCTGAGGGGCGGGAGGCACACAACTGCTTCCGAGTCAAGCTGCGACCTCGATGGAACGTATGCCGGTCCTCCATGAAGAGGATAGGAGGGCTCTGAGCGCAGTCCCTTGTTGATTTGCAGCTGGCGTGACTTGGGTCCGTCGGCGAGCCATATGGAACGTACAGCCCGAGTAATCGTGGGGTGACGGCAGGATATCGATGGACCAGTTTATCTCCTAGCAAGCTGCGACCGTGAGATTCGACCATGGCTGTAATGGGTAGGCTAGCCTCGTGCAACCATCCTTCTTGTCGCGTTATGCCCTGGTCGACGCAGCGTTGATGCGCAACCTTCGCCACGACGCGGCGTCTCAGTAACGTGCCACTGGTCCTGGCTCTGTAAGAGAACTCGGCACGATACGAAAATGCGTGGTGGCCTTCGTAGACCGGCCAGCCCGAGTTCAAACGTAGATGCGTAAGGCGAGGCGTTGTGTTATTGGTCCCGGGTCGCAAGAACGTATCAAGGTCGAGGGCACCATGAGCGTCCCTAGGGAGGCTTGGCCACTCACGGACGTAGATTGGGGGCGGCGCGGAAGTGGAATCGTCCAGGACGTACACAAAATCTGGAATATCTTCGCCAACGTGCGAGGCATCGAGCGCGGGTAGTCGTGAGGTGGCAAAATTGGAACGACAGACCGGACAGTCGGCCGGGGGTACCCCGTGAGGAACGTATTCTGCGCTATGGTGGTGAGGCAATCCCTGTTGAGAGCAAGGTGCTTCATAATATCCCGAGTTCGTGGTGCGATATGGTGGTTGGAGCGGGATGAGGCGGTTCCTCGAACAGTTCCTTGGCTGGGGCGTTGGCCGTCGTCTTGCGGATCGGCGCCGTTATTGAAAAATCTAGCGAGTCTGTTCAGGAGTTTCGTACGAAGCCCTACAAATAGAGTCGAAGGATGCATCTGGGCTTGTATTGAGTGAGTGGCACACGTACTCGCGAGCTGCCTTTGTGGAATCTACTCATGCCGATGGTCGTACGGCAATTGGAGACACTTACGACAGACCAGCTGCTTTTATACACATATCCGTCTATGGCCACATCATCCTGGCTGCTGTCGAACGGCCCAGGCACCAAGGCGAGCGCAATTGTCCTGGACCGTGGTAGGATGGCGAGGACAATTGATGCCACCAAATGCCGAGCCACTACGGAGCGGCACTAGAAGTCATCTTCGAGCCACGCAGCAATCCGCAGAAGCACAGTAGCAAGCCACCGCAATCCTGCTAGAGGGGACTGAGCTGGATATCGAGGTAAAGGAGATGGACCATGATGGATCGAGGTCAAGGGCCCGAAGGCGGCGCCAGGACGAGCGTCACGCTACCCTCGCTTCAACCTCCACCTAATTTCGTTACTAGGTCTCTTTCCTCGGTTCTTTGGCTACATTGCGGCAGGGCGAGCGTGCTTACACTTAGCTTCACCATCCTGATCTACTTTGCATTACCCGGTCGATGAGTACGCCCGCGAACGACCCCACCCGAGACCTCGAGAATGGTACAGACACGCCTTCTCGCCAGCAGCGGAGCTCTGTGCCTTCTCTTCTCTTCCTTAGTTTCATCCTCTTCATGCTCATGAACGGACACGGAGACGAGCTTGCAAATACAAGAGACCTGTATGTGAACGGCCTCCAATCTCTCAACTGGCAGCTGGGCAACTTCAGTGCGTGGCTGAACGGCACGGAGAGCAACTTCACCCTCGTCAGTCCTTGCTTTGATGTCGAATGCGAATGTTTGTGATAGTCATCCTCCTGTTTGTACGTAGCCCGTCGAGGACCCCAATACTACGCCGTTGGTGGCAGCGTTCCTGCCATTTGGACTCGAGCTCGACCCCAAGCAAGGGTCGTACTATTCCAATCTGACTGGCTTCTGGCACGGAGATCTCCAGCTTCACAACCTCACCTCCCTCAACGCTACAGAGAAAACCTCCCCCTGGCGGCATTTGGCTGAGCAGTGGATGCTCACCACAAACCTCAGTGAGATCCCTGAACGACTAGGGTCATGGAATTGGACGCGGTCGAACAAGGTCACTTTGAATGTCGGTGATAAGCTAGTCCCATACAAGCAAAGTGAAGAGGGTGAGACGAAGAGTATCGCAATCATCCATGTGAGCTCCCTCCAATTCCACGCGTGAACAATGTGTGAATGAGGCGTAGGGGAAAGTCGACTTGGCAGAACCCAAGAGCGATGATGATCTCAGACTGGATTTCGAAGGTGTCCACGTCCTTTCCACTGGGACAGTCTACGCACTGGCAGTATCTACAGGGTATATTCCTAGCTCTGCGAGCCGAAATGACAGCTCACAACACCGCTCTTCTGTAGACACGGTATAGATCTGCGCAATCTCCCTGCATTGGTCCCCGAGACATACCGGAACGACAGTGCGCGAGCCGTTGAGGCAGAAATCAGGATTCGCGCATCGAAGTTGAAGGAGAAAATCGACGCAGGATCGTTCGAGCAAGACACCTCGTCCAACGGTACGAGCTATTCTCTCCTATGTGGCTATCACACTCAACTTTTGTAGAGGATGAGAGCCCGAAGACGAAGTGCCTGTTCAGGTTTTTCGGTCAACTTGATGTGACCACAGTACCAAAAGAACTTATGGACGAGCTCGAAAACGAGATTGACGAGCCAACTGGCATCACCACTGTTAGAGCACCCGAACTATCCCTCGGAGGCGTCCTACTTAGCCAGGACTGTGGCATTCTGTACGAGATCAAGCATACAGTCGGAGTGCAGTACGTCACATTGTCCGACCTTGTCGCATTCAGTAGTTGACCTTGTGACAGGACCCAGAAGTTGTACCGGAAGATCACAACTTGTGCGTCGTCCTTCGCGTGCTTCCTCGCTCAAACCTGACATTCCTGTTATGTAGACGCTGGCTTATCCACGCTCGTTAACTTCCTTCTCCTTGTACTGTTCCGGAGGCAAGCGGCTCGGAGCAGTTCTGCCGCTGGTTTGTCTCGCGTCTCCCGATATACATTCCTCATACAAAGTCTTCTCGACGCGATCTCCTTTGTTGGGGTATGTTGTAATAAACATTTTGCTCGTATTACCACTGAACTACGTCCATAGCACGTCACTGTGGCCATTCTTGCCGATGGGCGGCCGTCAATGTCGGTACTTGCGCCAGCAGGTCTAGCGTGTCTACTCTTCATCTACGAAGCGGTATGCACCTGCCAGTGTAGTCTGTCGTCGCATACTCACGGGTCATGCAACAGCAATTTGCAGTGTTGATCGGCCAGATTCAAGCTCCCGAGGATGCCCCAACTCCCCGACCAGCCGCACCTGCACCTACCACAGCACCCCCGCCCCAACCGCAACCTCAGGTGGACGGAAGTACACCAACATCCTCGGGTCCCGCTGACCAGCCGGCACCAACCGGCGTGCCCCCAGTCGTGCCCACACCACCTCCCGCCTTACCTGAAAGACCATCCTTCTTCCGCTTTCTATTGCACCATATCCGAACGGACCCTGCTGCGCGATTATGTACGTCCTCAACTGTCTCTTCGCTGCATCGTTGTGTCTCTGCGTGGTCCTCTCGCGTATCTGCACCATGCAGACGAGAGACCATTGATGGCTGCGAGCAGCGCATATCGCTGACTACGCATTGCGTTCATGGGGATACGATGCTGACTTCTGGCTTCTATGACACAGGGATGATGATATCGCTGTGTCTCATCGTTGTGTTCCGGATCGTGATCATGCTGTCGCTCCCGCTCTTCTTCATCGGCTCGCTCTACTCATGCATGTGGCTGATGCAAATCTACCGGTCTACGCGTCGCGCGCGGAGCAGTGGGTTATCTGCGGAGTACCTAATTGGGTCGACGCTGGGGCGATTATTCTTCGTGTGTTGTAGGTTCCTCTTACTTCTCGCGCACTAGCCTGTCTCTAAGTGCTTGCTCGTTCCGAAACAGACTTTTTGGGATGCCCGAAGAACATTTTCGACGTCGAACCTCGAGGTGAGTTCTTCCGCGATCGTTCTCGAAGCGTTGTTAGCAAGCCGTGCTCACACTGAATGGTGATTGCCAGGATGGATTTGGTTCGTTGCACTGATCATGCTATTGCAGGTCTTCGTCGTCTTCTTGCAAGAGCACGTCGACCCGTGCTTCTTCTTACCTACGCGCGTTTCGCGTGTCCAGACGTACAACTACCATCCCATCATCCCGCTTCCGGACCCAGAAGCCCCAGAACAGACCTTGGGCGACTGCGCGATCTGCATGGAGGCCATTCTCGTGGACCCATCCCTGCGCCGAAGGTCGAAGTCGAGCGACGCCAAGGAGCGACCCGCTATCGGGCTCCCGTTTCTCAGGAAGGTCACCACGGCAAGAAAGACATACAGTCTTGCGCCGTGCCACCATTTGTTCGTGAGTACTTCCTGCGGCTTTGTATTCCGGTATCAAAGCTCACGTTCGTCATTATCAATAGCACACTGAGTGCCTGGAGCGGGTGAGTTTCCTTCGTATCGTGTGCACTGATGAATATTTCTGACCACCTAGCGTCTTGTGTTTTCTTTCAAATAGTGGCTGACGTACAAGGTGCGCTGATGTCTCTGTATCTCTCGACTACGTCTGAGATTCTCCTTGCAGAACATCTGTCCTCAATGTCGACGACCGTTACCGCCTTTGTGAATCCCTGCTGTCGCAAAGCTGTGTGCTCGTTACCTCACCAGACTGTCTTCGCGTATTCTGTACTCTCAGTGCATATCGGTTACAATATATTCTGCTATTGATCAACGTTCAGCCCCTGCAAGTGGCGCACTTAGCAAGAAGTAGTTGTCAAGATTGCCCTTCACACAAAGGCACACCAGAAAACTATTTTGAAAGAACCATCGACTTCATTGCGACTAGTGACTATGGATACAAAACTCGAGACCGCGAAATAGGGTATCCCGTACCACACTCCAATCAATACGACCAAATATAATAAGGAATTTGCAAACATATCAAAGCATCTCCAGCTTAGTTCACGGTGATGCTAGAACGCGCCACTAGTAAGTAAAATCTCGCAGGTAGTGTACACGGAGAGCACTCACTAGATCATGTCGTCGAGGGCACCACGCTGAGCGACAGCAACGAGAGCGGGCTGGTGGTTCGCAGCAGAGTTGATGGTCGCAGCGCGGTAGAAACCTGCCGGGAGACCGCCGGGTACGACCGCAGTTAGGACGCCGTTCGTCGCCTTGTCGTTGAGACCCTTGAAGAACTTGAACTTGGTTGGGTCGGTGGGCGTCTTCTGGTTGAGCGAGGTGAGTTCCTCAATGACGACGTGCGAATGGCCCTTGATGAGGCCCTGGTCGTTCACGACCTGGGGCGCCATATGGAACGTCGTCGTCGGGTTCGTGAAGTGGCCCGTCTCAAGGTTGTTGATCGCGAGCTGGATGGTGAAGTCCTTGTTCGCCGGGATGGTGTCGCCGTTCTTCGGGCTCTGGAACTTGGCTGACGGCATGTTCGCCTTGGCAGCGATGAGACCCATCGGAGTCTGGTTGCACGAGCCATCGAGGACCTGCGCGCCGTTCGTCTTCTGCTTGTCGGGGAACAGGAGGCAGAAGTTGATGAAGTTGTTCGTGGACGTGAGCGAAGGCTCTTGTCCAGCTGTGGCGTTCGCGTTACCGTCACTGGCGTAGTTCGGCTGGATAGAGTTCGGGTCGAGGGTCAACGAGGTCTGGGCATCAGCGCCAACGGCAGTACCGTTGGTAGCATTGTCTCCAGCAGCGGCAGAGCTGGTTGCGGCGGCAGCGGACGACGTGCTGACTGCTGACGAGCTGACTGCAGCGGACGAGCTGGCTGCAACAGATGTGCTAACAGCAGCAGACGTGCTAGCAGCAGCGGATGTGCTAGCAGCCGCAGATGAGGAACCAGCGGCGGCGCCACCGGTTGCAGCGTTATCGCCAGTAGAAGCGTCCTTCGCGCCAGTGGCGGCAATGCGCGCATCACGGTCAGCGGCGGACGTGCACGTAACGCTCGTACCCGCAGAATTGACGAGGGGGAGCGCGGCGCAGCTGTAGGAGCGGTGAGATTGGGAGAAGGACTTGCGGACTACTACAGGGAGGACTCACATCAAACCACCCCCACACTGCTGGAGGACGAACTTGCCGCTGACACACTGCGCGAACTTGTCGTCCACACATGCGATATCGCCGGTCGAACACGCCGAGTCGGGGGTGAGCGTCTTGAACTTGTCGCTGCAAGATCGGAAGACTTGTCAACCACTCTGCCCGTTATGTATCTCTCTCGCAAGAAATAGTTTACGTACTTCAAGGCGATAGCATCCTGGCCGTTCTTCAGCGTGAACTCAGCACGCTTGGCGGAGATAAAGCTCGGGCGAGCAGAGGCCGCAAGGGCCAAGGAGAGTGTGGCAATGATAGTGTACTTCATATTTGATCGTATATAGGCGATCTACGCTGAAAAGGAGAGATGGAGTCGGACACTGAGTCTCGAGCAAAGGAAGAAGTCGATGGCCTGCAGGCGATCCCAGATCGCAAGGGAGAAGGAGCGTGCGGCGGAGAGACCGAACAAGGTGCCAAGGACGAGTCTCGGTGTGCCTTTATACATTGGTGATCCCCTTCATTCGTGTTTGTTAAATTGCGGCCCCTGGCGGCCTCCTGCACATGCAATGCCGCGCGCCCAAGGTGATGGGCCTGATGGGCAGGGCGATAGGGCGAGACCAGATCCAACGCGGAGGCCACATACCGCGCGCCGCGATTGGTCAGGTACATTCGATGACACGGAATCGGTCATCCCCTTGCTGATCTCGTGTGTTTCAGGACAACTGATCCGGCGGCCATAGCTCAGAAAGGAACTGAAGCCGAGCCGAGGCCTGGTTACCGGGTATAATTGCAGGCAGGGCTTCGTCGTGCAGTAACAAAATCCTCGTGGCTCCTGAATGTTTGGAATGATGCAAAATCCACAGGCAAGGCGTAGGGCTCTATGTAGGACGAGAAGCATATATGCTTGTGCCTGTCGTACCGTCCTGATGTCCCGATCCGAGTGGGAAAGAAATAGCCTCTTCCTTGCAGTCGCCTACATACGTCTCCCAGGCAGCAGACATGCAGAGCATTCGCTACTCACCGCCATCACGAGGAAGTCTTGGCATCTTTGTGCGCTTTCGCGTCCAGCTGGCTGACGTCTCAGTTTGGTGGGCAGCAAATGCACCGTTGACATCTCATCCAGCGCTGGGCGCAACGGTGCACGGGCGACCCGGGATGAGCTGACGGAATCGGAGTGTTGCTCGCAGGTTGCAAGGCCATCGCCGGATAGTAGCCCGGGTATGTTGGAACGCCAACGTTCACCTCCATCAGCCAGCAGGATATCATGGGAAAGGAAACCCAGCAGCGTTGCGACATCGCAAAGTCATATGGCGGCCCGAGGGAGGAGTCGTCCGCGGGCAAGAGCTTCGGGGCAACCGATGCGGTGCAGTACAAGGGCGGATCTTCGCTGGATCTGAGAAGGCCTAAAGAGGAATACAAAGCACTTGCCTACTATGTTACGACTCGGAGCTGATATCATGACAATCTTGTCGCTGTCTCCTTACCTGGGTGTGCCTCAGCGTTGCGTTGTCACGTCGACTTGGAGGACTTTGAGAAGCAAGAAGCTGCGCTATACCTTCGCAGCCGAATCTTGACGACCGCCCATCGAACTCGAACCCGATACGGGATACCTAGCGAGGAGCACCGCACCGCTCAATCGCCCCGTAAAAATAACCCCTCGTTGCTGGACCCACAAGTCAAACAACACAGCTCGTGCCCATGTCACCTATACATGACAAGATTTGATGACAAGGACAGACGGCATGACGGGAACCCTTCAGGATCGCAGCCGTGGAGCGTTAGCCGACCTCGCGAGTCCTGCGCAGTCATAATAGGGCGTGATAGTACGTATGCGGCGTGATCTAAGTGAGTGTAGAAATACAGACGCGAGCGGTCAAGGACCCTACGACAGACAAACATAAGTAAAATGGTGCTGGTCAAGTCAAAGTCCTAATAGTGATTCTTCTCTTTCCGGACCTTACAAGACGCGAAACAATCTAGTAGTGCCAACGGACACGGTCGGATAGTGGAAGTAGTAGGAAGGCTGGTGTGCAATGCCATATGACTCTCCGAGGACTCGGCAGCACAGCCATAAACGGTCTGCACGCACCCCGAGTCATCCAACGCCGATCAAATCGAGCGCTTCCACATCCTCTACGAAACGCGAGGCCAAAGCAGCAAACCTAGTCCTTCGACCACATGTGCAATAACCCCGAAACCGGACCCTTACCATCCTTGTCCCTCGAGCCATAAACTGACTGCGGCCTGCTCCCCCCGCTTCCCATCGGCGAAAGGTAGCTCGGCTGGTACGCACTCGGGGAGTTCACGCCCGAGGACGAGGAGTTGTACGCCATCGACACCGGTCTGGGGCGTGGGCTGGGAGCATTTGGAGGTGGGGCGCCGTATATGCCGGGGTTGTTCAGCTGCGACGGCGACGGGGAGGGCTGGTACGGGTGCACCATGTGCGCAGGGGTATGATACGGATGTGGCTGTGGGGAGGGACTCGGGGAAGGGTACGGTCTCGTAAACATATTTGTGGGCGGTGGGGGTGGTACGTGCGTGTACGCGGAGGACTGCCTCCGCCCTTTCTTCTTCTCGAACTTCTCGCGCTCCTTCGCCGCCTTCTCGCGCTCTTTCTCCAGCCTTTGACGCTCCTTCTCCGCCTTCTTTCGCTCTTTATCAGTGAGCTCACGGATAGCTACTGGCATCGGCGGCAGCACGCCACGGTGGGATGGGGCTGGGGGCTTGGGAGGAGACGGTGAGCGGAGGTTGGGGAGGGATGAGGCTGCCAGCGGGGTCGGGGCTGCTGGGGGAGAGGGCGGGTGATAGACAGGGTAGGAAGGAGGCATGAACGGCGGCGGCGGAGAAGGTGGGCGCACGGCGGGATGAGACGGAGGCGGGGCAAACTGTGGCGACGGCGCGCGCACGATGGTGGTGTTAGATTCTGATGCGCGTCGTTGAGTCGCGGGGTTGGGCTTGGGCTGGAGCTCCGGCATGTCGATCTTACTAAGGTGAATGGTGAGCGAGGTTGGAGGCGCGTACTTGTCGGCGTCGGGAATTTTGCCCTTCTTAGGATCCGGGTCGTTGAGATTGATGCGCCGCGGGCCTTTGCGTTTTTCGGTCTCGTAGATGACATATTGGTGCAGCTCTTCCTCCTCCGCGATGCCTAGGGACCTCAACATTAGCATTGACTTGGCGACTTGGGAGGAATGTGAACTCGCCAGCTTTGTACCGTAGCCGCTTCGTCTCCTCTACAACCTTCAGTACCTTTGGAACTTGCAGCTGCGACGCCGAACGTATGCTGATGAACAGCATCGCCTCGTCCTACATCCCAGCGAGTCTCATAAGACCTCTCGCTAACTTCCCCTTTTGGAACGCAGAGATGAAGATAGACACTCACATTCAGTAGCTGTTCCGCATACTGCGCGTAGTCATTCACGTCGCACTCCTCCCAGACCGAGACCTCGTTCACATCGCCCTCGCCCAGCGCATTTCGCAGCGCGTGCATCTCCGCGACGCGCTCGACGCCGGTCCGCGGCGCAGGTCTGGGGGGTACCGCCGGAGCTTCCGCGTTGCCATCAGGTGCCGCAGTAGACGTGAGCCGAGGCGCGGTCCCTATAGCCGCTAAGACATTCGGGGCAGCGATGGACGTGGGTGGCGAGGTCGCAGTTGGGGAGAGAACTGGGGGCGCGGCCGCGGCTGCGGGTGTAGAAGCGGGGACTGGGGTGGGGGTGGGGAGGGAGCCGGAGTGGGCCGCCTCGTTGAGGTCGGAGAAAGTCAGCAGTGCGGTGAGTATGACAATCTCGAGGCCTTTACGGTCGTTGATGTCGAAGCTGTGGTTGAGCCTAGGTCAGCGTACTGATTTTGAAATGAGTGATGGTAGTAGACGAGACGAGCGCACCGGTTGATGTTGTAGTCGAGGATCTGGACGTTGCGCGTCTGGAGTTTGCCTGGAGGCTCTTTGGTCTGCGCTACGAGCACGGCAGGGTCGGGTTTGCGGAGGATGTAGCACTCTTCGCGCTTCCATTCGAACTCATGGCTAGGGTTGTGGATGTTCGCGAGTTGCTCGAGCGTAAGAGAATGCCACAGTACTCACTCTTCCCATTTGAAACTCCACTTGAACGTCAGCACTCCCGTGGACTTCAGCTCGACGACAGAGTCGGGGTTGTGTAGCTGAAGCGTCTTGTGCTTGCTGGACGCGCTTGGTGCAGAGACAGAGGCAAGGAGGCTTTCAGATAGTGTGTCTGTTGCGTCACCATCGCACACCACCGCCATCAGCACTCGTCGCAACCGAGACCGCCGAAGAGCCGGTGAGACCCATGGCTCATAGACGCACCATAGACCTCGATCTTGTACTCGGTCGTCAAAACACGTCTCTTGGTGTAGTACGATAGTCCCTTGGGATCGACAAGGTCTATGATTGTGCGATCCTCTTGCCGCGGGACGAAGTTGAGGGAGAAGAGGTCATAGGACATCGCGAAGATAGATCGCGATGGGAGGTGGTGTCTCGGACTGTTCCTCGGAGCTTGTCTGTGTGACTGCGGCCGTGCACAAACGGAGGCTTCCTGTGGAATGTGGGACTGGGAGTGGAGAAGGGGCAGCGGGAAGGTGGTAGACAGAAGGATAAATGTGGCTGAACGTCCATGGCAGCGTCGGGAAGGCACATTCTGGTCTGAATGAAAGAAGCAGTGCTGCTCGCTGCGCCGCGGCTTCGTCCTCTCATCCTCCCACTCACCACCTTCATCCGAATCCTGTACGCCTCTGCCACAACATGACCGTGATCAATACACACTGCGGACCCACGTTCGCACAGTACATCTCCATCATAAGAACCCACTGCGAGGCGTCGCCCTGGCGGCTGTCTAACTGGGCACTGGTGCTCTCAATTCTGCTCGCACACGGCAAGGAATGTCATGTTTGCAAGTTTCTTGAAGGCCTCAGTGGTCTCAGCCTCCCTCACAAGTTACACCGAACTGTCTTCTCGACAAATCTCTGCTCGCCACAAGTCATGGAACCAAGACGTTCTCCTGCATCTCGAGGAACTCTTCCTCGATTTCGCTACTAACACGTTTGAGACGGGCGAACTGAAGCTCATGAACTTCCTCTCAATGCAATCCGCCCTACTCTCTCGGGCGCGTACCTATTCCCTCCAGAGGTGGTGGCTATTCTCGTAAGGTTCAGATGGGGTCGGCCCGTCTTGACTTCGGCGAGACGTATACATAAACACGTCGGCAGGACGCCTGAACGTGGGGGCTGTAGTAAACCTGTATCTGCTTCTCAGAATACTGCAGTGCAATTTCCTCACTGGAATACCATGCCGCCCGTCGGGTCTTTATCAGAACCACACGAGGACTCGTGGCGACCACAAGTCCACTTCTCGCCGCCCGAGGTGAGCGTTTTGAGCAGACAATCGATGATAGACCGTCTAATACTAGTTAGGGATTTATGAATGACCCGAATGGCCTCTTCGTCGATGCGCAGGGTACCTATCATCTGTATTACCAATGTCAGTGCCCGCTTGATGCGCCGCCCAAAGATTCACTGATTGTTCACACCTCATGAACACAGACAATCCAACGGGTATCCTAGCCGGAAATCAGCACTGGGGCCATGCAACCAGCAAGGACCTCTTCCACTGGTTCGACCAGCCCATCGCAATATATCCACCCGATGCCGAATCGCAAGTCTTCAGTGGCTCCGTGGTAATTGACGTGAAGAACACATCCAGCTTCTTCCCAGACCAATCAGATGGCGTAGTGGCCATCTACACCCTCAACACTCCTGGCGCGCAAGTTCAGGAGATTGCCTACTCTCGCGACGGAGGGTACACATTCACGCCTTTTGAGGGCAATCCTGTCATCGATGGCCAGTCTACACAGTTCCGCGATCCGAAGGTCGTTTGGCATGCGGAGACTCAGCGCTGGATCATGGTCGTCGCGTACGCACAGGAGTTCATCGTCGCTATCTACACCTCTCCCGACCTCAAGACTTGGACCCATGCCTCTGACTACTCGCACCACGGCCTCCTCGGTCTCCAATACGAGTGCCCCAACCTCGTCCGCGTACCTGTGCGTGATGCCGTAGGCGCCCCCCAGACCGAATACGATATGTACGTCCTGACTCTCAGCATCAACCCCGGCGCCCCCCTCGGCGGCTCGACGACCCAGTACTTCCCCGGCAATTTCGACGGCACGCAATTCACGCCAGTGGATGGCGCGACGCGTCTCGCGGACTTCGCGAAGGACAATTACGCCGCCCAGTTCTTCTACGGGACCCCGGAAGGCGAGGACGCGCTCTCTCTCGGGTGGGCGTCCAATTGGCAGTACACCGAGGCGACGCCCACCGCTCGGGAGGGCTGGCGCGGGGTGATGACCCTCCCGCGACGCAGCTTCCTCACGAGGAACTCGCGTGAGGGCTGGGTTCTAGTCTCGCTCCCTGTCGAACTGAGTCCTGTCCTTTGCCCGGGTCCCATCAGAGTCACACGGGAGCATCTGGGCGGGGACATGCGATTCGAAGCCGACCTCCGTGCCGTCAAGAGCGGCGCGTACCATTTCGAAATAGTCCTCCCAACGTTTTCCCGCACGGCTACCGAAGCCCGGCTTACCTTTGAACTCTCCAGTTCTGCTTCGGGCGAGTCTGTGTCTGGGGGCTGGCTTTTCGCGCTCGGGGGCGACTGCCACTTCTATCTGGACCGCGGGCGCACGCATGGCTTCGACCACCCACTGTTCACGGACGGGTTCTCTACGTCCGTCGTCGCGCCTGGTGAGGGAGACTGCACCTGGACGCTCTCTGCGGTGTTCGACAGGAGCATTCTGGAGGTGTTTGTGAATGGGGGCGCGGCGAGCGCGACGATGACTGTGTTTCCGGAGGGGCGCCTGACCATGCTTGCGGTGCGCACTGCGGGGATACCGGAGGACGTGCTCGTAAACGTCGTTGTCCATGGGCTGAAGAGTGTATGGGAGGGCGGTCGTCCGCGGAGTATCCCGCGGTCAAGAGTGGACGCCACCTAAGCGTCGCAGCTGGGATCCGTGTGGGACAGCGATGACGGACGCAAAGGGCTTTTGGACAGATCGATGGTAGCGCAAAGAGCGGCTGGCGTGCCGCTGAGCCTAATATACTTACAAACAGAAGTGCACGACTATACAACTCGGCGCCTTGTTGCTCCAAATGTGCCGCGACATCGACTCTCGCTGGATCTACCTCATAAACACGTGTCGATGTCACGTCTGCATGCCATCAGCTGGTGTGCCCACAACTCCTTATTTTTGGCTGCATCTTGGACACGCGGCCCGCTCACGGGTGGTCATAGTTGATCTTTCTCACACGGGCTAGGTTGGTCTTCGTATCATACCAATGCTGTGCTTATTGACAGATCGTTCCAGGAGAGTTCAACAACTCTAACTCTCTCCACACTTATGCTGGAGTGAGTTCCGCTTTCAATCTCGGCTCACTGAATCTCCGTGAAGATTTCCAGCCTACGATCTCTTGACAATCGTGCTGAACGAAGCAGCGTAAAGTAAGGCTAGGAGTCGCGGACGGGCAGGTCCCCGTGTGGTATACCCGGAGGCCTTCTTGTCAGATGACTCCAGTTGCGCCATCCTGATCATCCTGTCTATGATGAGAAGCTCAGATCGGAAGGAATAGTTCGTCTCGGGAAGCTTCATGGAGTGTTAAAACGGCCGAAGGCCAGCATGACAATATCACAGCACGCTTGCAGCGAGCCCCCATCTGGCTTTCGGGAGCTTCCTTGGATGAGAGTACCATATACGCCGCTCACGTCTACACAATTCACCTGGGCAACATGATCTCGATGAAGTCACTCTTTTGGACGTTGCTGAGCACTGTAGTGGGCGGTCGTGCCTTGACACTACCAGACGGTAGCGTCCTGCTTGATGCCACTTCCGACGTGAATGGGCGTCTGTGGAGACCACAGGTGCACTTCTCGCCTCCCTCAGTAAGTCTCTCCTCGGTTTCTTGTGTGATGCATCTCACCTCAGGATGTACAGGGCTTCATGAACGACCCAAATGGTCTCCACATCGACGAGAATGGTATCTACCATTTGTACTATCAATGTAAGGATCCGGTACAGTCACATATAATAATATGTACCTAAACATCAACCTAGATAATCCGACTTGCCTAACCGGAGGGAATCAGCACTGGGGCCATGCGACCAGCCAGGACCTCTACCACTGGGTCGACCAGCCCATTGCGATCTCTCCGCCTGATCCCAACTCGCTCATATGGTCCGGCTCCGCGATCGTCAACGTCAACAACACTTCCGGTCTCTTTTCCAATCAGACCAATGGGGTTGTCGCCATCTACACTCTCAACAACAACACCGCCGGCCGGCAAGTGCAAGAGATCGCGTATTCGCTAGACGGAGGGTACACCTTCACGCGTTACTCAGGAAACCCGGTCATCAACGTTAACTCGAATTCGTTCCGCGACCCCAAAGTCTTCTGGCATGCGGCGACTCAGCGTTGGGTTGTGGTCGTTGCGCATTCGAACGACCTGTTCCTCGAGATCTATACCTCTCCCGATCTAAAGAATTGGACTAGTGTGTCTACCTTCTCACGCCACGGCTTCCTTGGTTTCCAGTACGAGTGCCCAAACCTAGTCCGTATACCCTTGCGTGACGCCTCAGGTGCCATAATACCGACTTCGGACGACACGTATGTTCTCACCGTCAGCGTCAGCCCTGGAACGCCGCTCGGTGGATCCACGATCCAGTACTTCCCAGGAACGTTCAATGGCTCGCACTTCACGCCTGTTGACGACGCGACGCGCTTCGTGGACATCGCGCAGGACAACTACGCCGCCCAGTTCTTCTATGGGCTTCCCGATGGCGACGACGCGCTCCTCTTGGGTTGGGCGTCGAACACCGCGTACACGAATTTGGTGCCAACCGCGCAGGAGGGCTGGCGCGGCGCGCACACGATCCCCCGCCGGTTGTTCCTCACGAACTCCGGGCAAGGCGGTTGGGATCTCGTCTCGCTCCCCGCCAACATCAGCGCTGTGTTCGATCCCAGCCCCAGCGGGGTCATACAAAACAGCTTCAACGGGAGCGGAACTGTGACGGTGGACTTGAGCGCAGTGACCAGCAATGCGTACTACTTTGAGGTGAACGTCACCGGGCTGCAAGTTGCGGGACCCTCGGTGGACGGCACAGACCTCGGATCGACGCTTGCGTTCACGCTCTCTAGCCCTACTACGAACGAGTCGGTCTCAGGAGGCTTCCTCTTCGGATTGGGCTCAGCATACTTGGACCGCTCGCACACGAACGGGTTCCAGATCCCACTGTTCACTGACAAATTTTCGACGACCGCCGGGGCCGTTGACGGGATGTGGACGCTTTCTGCGGTATGGGATAGGAGCATTCTAGAATTGTTCCTGGGTGGGGGCGTGCAGAGCGCGACGGCGCTGGCCTACCCGCAGGAGCCGCTGACACAATTCACGGTGAACACTCATGCGTTCTCGGCGGGCGCCGTCGTGAATGTCACTATCTACGCGTTGGAGAGTGTGTGGTCTGGGAACGGGACGCGGACCATTCCGACTAGTCCTGTGATCCCTTTGGCATGAGACTGCCTGATCCTGATGGGAGGACTTGACGAGATGCGAAGGTGCTTCGGACCCTATTCGTTGGTGTATAGTAGCAGTATAAGGCCCCCAAGGCTTGGGTGCATCTATGAGCTTAAAAATTGTGCAAGGTCGCTCACATATGCTCAATTGTACTTCATGGGAATTCGGGGGTGAACGTCCTTAAGAGCGCCGCCATGTCCGTGTGCCGCCGTAGTGGTTTTCCTTTGTGGGCGTCCTTCTATCGACTTCCATCCCAATGCTTCTCGTGTTGTCGCCACATGTATATATTCCCCCGTCCGAACGCTATGCATGCCTGTCTCACAGCAACCGTTCAAGATGTCGAACAATCTCAACGACAGGCAGGCAGACCTCTGCGATCTGTCCACTGTCACCGTGACTGACACGAGCTTTTTCACCCAGCTGTTTCTTCTGCAAGATCACAAAGGGTGAGCGACAGTTGCCCGTGTACTTGAGTCGCGTGATTCCTGCTAAAGCAGACTGTAGGAGAGATCCCCTCCTCGCAAACTAGGCAGCGTCTGAAAGGCGGACCAGCTATGCCTTCCTCGACGTCGGGCCCCTCGCTGAGGGCCACACTTTGATCATCCCCAGATGTCAGTCACACACCACTCTCATGACGATCCTGTACCGAACCATCACCGCAGACCACTCCGACAGAATGGACCAGGTCCCCGACGAATACCTCGCCGAGATCCTGCCTCTGGCCAAGAAGATCGCGAAAGCGCTCGACGTCGTCGACTACAACATCCTCCAGGTGCGCTGTCTTCTCCCGGTTGTGGACACACCGTACTACTGACTGTCTTTGCGCACAGAACAATGGGAAGATCGCGCACCAGCATGTCTTCCACGTGCACTTCCACGTTATCCCGAAGCCAAACGAGAAGGAGGGCTTGGGCATCGGCTGGCCGCGGGTCGAGCAGCCCAAGAAGGTACTCGCAAAGACGTTGGAGAAAATTCTCTCAAAGTTGTAGAGGGACGTGTGCCAGCCTTGCGGCTGGAACGTACTTAGCCGGATTGTGTTGACCCACGGCTTGCTAGATGTGTCTGTGATGACAAGTGAATTAGTGTATGTTATTCTCCGGGTAGATTGTAATGATGGAGCTTTACGTGCCATGGTCCTTCACCAACCGTGGACTGTCGAGTACGCCAGCTGCTGAAGGTATACCAGCCAGCGCATGGAGCACACATTCAACGCGTCCGCTGCTCAGCCGTCGATGCAGACTCTCGCGCGCCGCGCGTGTCAGTAGATGCCCAAAGATCGTACATCCTACATTTCTAGACAACGCATCAGATCACACTTCAACGATACAACAGCACCTGGGCCCTCCCGCCCCATGGGAATCGATGTGCCAGCGCCGCCGCGCGCATATACGGGCGTTAGAATCCTTCCTCGAAGTCCTCCGGGTCTGCAAGCCCGCCCGCGAACTGCAGCGTCTCGGCCTGGACGTCGTCCATCTGCACGTCCTCGTCTCCCCAATCCGTGCTCGGGCCTGTCCCCGTCCCACCAAGAGTTAGGTCCAACGCAACCTCGTCCTCCCCGATCGCGGGCACCTCGCCTGCAGCTTGAGCGGACGCCGGAGGGGCAGGCGCAGGCGGGTCGAGGAACGCCAAACACCCCCGCGAGCACCCTCTCCACCGCACCGGCACCCCGCCCCCGCCCGCTCCTGCTTCCACCCCGACGCGCACACCAGCGACGACGTCCTCCCACGTCCACCGCTCCTCCGCGTGCCGGACGTACACGGGCACGCGCCCGCGCTTCCACGACCCCTCCTCCGCACGGTGCACTGGGGAGGGGCAAAGGCTCACCCCCGTAACTTCTGCGTCTGCGCGCGGCGGCGCGAAGACATCGTCGTCTTCTGCCCGCACGGACGGTGGGGAGCTCGCGCGGGGGTCGTCTAAATCGCGCCTTGCCCGCTTCGCCTGCGCGCCCTCCTGATGGTGGCGACCCTTGTCGAACTCGGGCGGGCGCGCGACAGCCGCGGGGACGCACGCGCGGAGAGTAGCCAGGAGCGCGGGGGAGTAGTGGAGGTCGTCGGTGAGGGGGAGGACGTACGACGCTTCGAGCACGGTGAGCGGTCTCGCGTTCGGGGCCGTGGGAGCGTCGGAGGCGCTTGGGTCAGCAGGTGTATGTCGAGAGGAGGAGGGTGGGTCCGAAGCGGAGTGCAGCGAAGTAGACGCAAGGAGATGCAAAGGTGTGGCTGGGGGAGCCGAGTTATAGGGCGTGACGAGGACACGGACACAGGTCTCCGCCAGCGGTGGGATGGTGAAGTGCACGACCGTATGGGATACAGTCCGTCTAGCTACCGTGTCCTTGGTACTTGGCGACGGTGTTTGCTGAGGTGGGAGTGGAGGTGCTGCGATCCACGGGTTCCCCGAGACGGTCAGTTCGGTAAGGTGCATACTCAGCATCTCAGAGGGCAGCCAGCGAAGCCTGTTCTGGGACAGGTTGAGCTCTTTCAATGCGGTCAATTGTGCGATCTGGGGAGGGATGGAAGTGAGAGCGTTGGAGCCTAGGAATAATGCATCGTCAACACTGCAAGTTCCTGACGGAAGGGACAAGACTTACGCAGACTGAGGACTGTTAGGGCGGCCACCCGGAACAGCTCCGGAGGGAGCCTTGAGATGGAGTTGTTGGCAAGATACATCTGGATTTCGCGTCGCCGTGGTTGCGCTGTAGGCTGTTGGCTTACCGCCTGCATGGAAGCCGCGCGAGCGGCGGGTGTACCGCGAAGGCGTTCGCCGTCCTTGCTACGGAAGAACGGGACATCGAAGACAGGTGCGGCAAGGGTCGTTGCACGTGCGAACGGACGCGATGTCGAGGAAGGTACAGGGGGTAAGACTGTGGGTGACAAGATAGGAGATGAAGGTGCGCTTGACGGAGAATGAGCTGGCGGAAGGACAGTGAAGCTCTCGAGGTCAGCGACGGAAGGAGGGATGTGGGTGATAGTGCCTCTGTTGAGGCTCGACGCGCTATGTCGCGTTCAGCATCGGAGCTCGGATAAAGACGAGGGACATGGACTCGCCTCAGGTCAATGACGCCAATGAGTTTGTCTATGGCATTCGTAATCGCGCTGTCCCACATCTTCTCCTCCAGCTCCTCCCGAGTCTTGGGCCGCGAGGTGGGCTTGGGCAAGTCTGCCTCGTCATCTGTGAGACAGAAGTCCGAGGAATCGTCCACGTCCATGGTGATGGCATGGCTCTTGGGCGTCGGAGAGGCGTACGTGCCCACTGCCCTGTGCGCGTAGGCATGCGAGGATGAGGACGTGCTCGTGGCGCTTTCCGCCGTAGTGACGCGTTTTGTTTTCTTCTCATACGTCGGAGGCCTCCACTCAGGTTTCGCAGAGCCGGAGAGGGGGTCAATAACGCGTGTCAGACGCGTCGGGGTCGCGTCGGGCAAATCCTCGGCTCCTGGTCGTGTGAACACACGAACTACCTCCCCATCGACACCGACCGCGTCTATCGCGCCTATAAACTTTTGTGAGCCATGCCTGTCGTATATTCTGGGCTTCTTGGTGGACTTTGTGGATCCTGCGAAAGGGTCTGCCGCTCCTGGAGACGCAGGAGGCGTGTAGATCGCTGTGAGACTAGGAGAAGAGGGTGGGGATGAATCTACCGGGGCTAGTGATGGAGAGGATGAAGGAGATCGAGCAAGATAGCACGGTTCCTGTTGCATTGTAGGCTGTGATGGGAGAAATGGGGAGAGGGAGAGAAGGGCTACGTACTATTACTTAGTAGTACCGTGACTACAACGACCTGCTCGCTCTTTGCCGCCCCGCGCGTGTTCTCCTCCATCACGGGACCGCGCTCGCGATCGCGCGCCAAGGCAGGTTGTCTCTACGCCCAGCCTGAACCCACTGCTTGTCACTCCTGCCTTGGTCTACTCTGATCCTGAGTATGGTTTCTACGAGGGCCGCTGTCTGTGTCATCCTTGCTGGGTATCTTCATGGATTTGTGCAGGCCGTAACTCTGTCTGGTACTCGCTCTGGGAGCGGAATTCCTGGCAACTCTGCAGCCGTAATGGCTCCTCGCGCACGCCCTAGTCACTGCGACCCGTTTCATATGGCGTTCGACTCCTCAACAAACTACCCTGACTTCGAAAGAGACTTTTCACCTCTAGACGGCCCTCATTCCTATCAACTCGGCTCTGGCGGCCTCAGCCTCTTCCTCGACAAACCTGACGGTAGGATCACCACGAAAGACGGCACCAACAACAAGGTCGCGGAAGGCTCCACTCTCAACTCAACCTTTACTGTCCTCTACGGAAAGGTCACCTACACCTTCTCCGGCCCCGCCGTCCCTGGCGTCGTCACTGCAGCCATCCTCATCGGTCTGTCTCCCTTGTCGTTCTATCTCTCTTATGTAGGAGGTTCGAATGTGTCTGTGTGCAGCGCTGGAAAGCGACGAGATCGACATCGAGCTGGTCGGCGGCCGCCCGACGCAATGGCAGACCAACACCTTCGCGCCCGCCCTCGGCGAAAACAAACCGCTCTACAGCACCTTCAGCTCGCTCGAGGACTACCCACACGGACACAAGACCGTCGCAGAATCTCACGCCTACACCATCGATTGGAACCCGGAGCGCATCGTCTGGAGTGTCGACGGGTCGGAGGTCCGGACGCTACGCGCAGGTACGCCTTATATTCCCCTTCGGTGTTCTGCCTTTCGCCTGACCCCGACGACGTCCCGTCGTGATATGTCGCTGCAGACGACACCAGGAAGAACGGCAACTTGCACTACCCGTCGCACCCGGCCCGGCTTCAGTTCGGCATATGGGACGCGAGCGCGCCAGCCGGGACGAGCGAGTGGGCGCGTGGGCCGATCGACTGGGAGAAGTACCCCGAGAGAATGAGCGCAGTGTTCGAGAGCATAGAGGTTGAATGTCCGTACTAGCTGCGGGGCGAATATAGGGCTACTTGATTACTGTGCACGTTGGACATGCTCGCTGCTGCTGCGGGACACTCAAGTGCGACGGACAATGATGAAGGCATGGGCCCGGGAGGATAGGTTCTTCAAGGAGGCCCTGAGATCTCCTGTCATCTCCAAGTTCTAGCGGAAAACCCCTACTTATTCCTTCAGGAGACGAGTCATATCGTGACGAGTTAAGAGTCCCTGGGAAAGAGCGCCTATAGTACTGTTCGACTAGGTACGTCGCCAATGGTACTTTCACACCTCTATATGTACTGAAGCCGAACCCAGATTGGCATCATGTACGAGGCAGCGTCAATCAATGTTCACGATGCCGCCCTGGCACTGCTTTTGCAGTCGAGTCCGATGATTGCCATGTCAGCTAAGCTTGAGCCCGCCGGCGGTAGAGGGATCTGTCAGCCTATCCATTCTGGCGATCGGGCCCTAGAAGTGCGGTAAAATGTCCAATAGTCATTAAGCGAGCTGAAGATATGTCTACAGGTTGGTGGCTATGCTGTGTAAGAAGGTTAATCTTCCTGAACGTGTCTCGATTTGATGGTTCGGTGCTTAACAGAAGACGGGCTTTCTGCGGAGGCAGCAAGCTCAAGCTGACAAGAGCCAATACACAACGGTCCAGGAGATCCTCCCTAACGAATTCCTTAGATGGGGCTGACTTGCAACTCATGTACTTTCGAAGACAGACGGCCGAGACGGTCACCTACTCCAGTCTTCCATTGTACGCCTTCTCCTTTAACGCACAGGTAATTTCTCAAGCCCTACACTGGTACATCAACTCGAGCTGGAACCATACAAATTCAGTCACAGGTCCAAAATCCACCAAACAGTTCATCCATTCAGAATGCTCCAGCCCCGACCGCGGCCTTGAGGCGCTTGACCTGCGGCGTATTGACTTTACAATGGGCGGGCTGTTGGCAGCGCTGCGCCTTAAAGGATTATGGGAAGGCAGCCGATGGAGATGAGGGAGTTCTGAGTGCGGTAGAGGATGAGCACACTTCTACTCGGGGAAGGAAGCTGGTACTGTAAAAAAAACTGACGTGACTGTTGTCCTGGCAGCACACGACGTTGCTGGAGCAGGCGCCTCCGCCGACACCGATGACTTCGATCGCAGAGCAGGTGAGGCCGACCAGGACGTCCAAGCCCTCGACGACTATGCCGAGCAGGCCGAGGATCTTCGTGGCAGTGGGGTCTGTAGCCTAGGAAACACACGAGTCAGTCGAGGATACGTTTGGAGCAAAATTGAGACACCTTGCCTTCGTCATGGACTCGCAGCACTGGATGGCACCAGTGGAGCAGGACGAGGTCGGCTCGGGACCAGAAGCGGTCTGAGTGACGGTGATCGTCTGAGTCGGAGGCGGAGGGTTGCCTCCGGGCATGGCGACCGCAAGGATAGTGAGGGAGAGGATAAAGTAGAAGTAGGCGATGGCACGAGTAAACATATCGACTGGACTGTTGTTGCTGCTGAGTGCTGCGAGGAGTAGCTGTGAACTGCTTGAGAGGCTGGTTCGAGCTGGGGAGATATGCTGGGGCGTGAGCTCCTTTTATATGTGGCAGGATTCCTGTATGCATGGGAATGGTGTGACTGAATTCGCAGGAGTCCTATGTACTGTAGAGCGAGCTGGAGAGGCGGACCAATTGGGACACGCCGAAGACACTTAGACGGCGACGTGTGCCGGAAGACAAAAGTCGATCTGCCGCAATGATTGGTAGAGAACGTCTGTGCCCGCGCTAGTGAATTGCTCCTATGGACCAAGATCAATAAGGTGAGCGGTGGTGACACAAGCACCGCGACAATTCGAATCGACACCCGCATGGGTACACCTTGAATCACATGTTATTCATCTGAATTGACAAGCATCAGCCTCTCTGTTCCCCAATACATTCAGGATGCGCTACGCACTCCGAGAACACAGCACAGTTCTTGGTCCTCGAGGTCCACCGGCCGGCTTGAAGCTCAGGATCTGTATTGACCACTTCTGGCAATCATGCGGCTGCTGGCCGTGTCAACGTTGTCATGTATCTCGAGCACGCACGTATGCCATTGAGTCAAGATATCGCGACCGCATCTCGTGCTCATGGGTTCATGACGGGGCATCCCTGACTCGAGCATGCGAAGCACATGCATGAATATTGGAGGATCACAGATATGCGTCATTCCACGTCTATTGTAAGAGAATTGAAAATGGAGCAAATTGCGTTCGAGAGCAGTGGGAGCCGGTCGGGGCAGGAAGGCGGGGCTTTGCCGTAAAACAGCGGTGGTCAGTATATATGGTTGGCCGCATTCACGCCGCGTAGCACGCGAGCGTGGAGCCAGTCCGGACATAGGTGAGAGAATCGCAAGGCCACGGGTTGACAACGCGTGCTGTAAGAGGATGACGATAACCCCTAGCATGCAAGAGCCTCATCGGAATCTGGGAGGACGATGGAGTCGGAGCTGGGTTTCTTGCAGGCCGCCTCATCCGACAACAGGCGCCTTTCCACTTTTGGATCAACGCCAAGTCGGGCGCCACACGCCATCGGAGTTTGCAACGCGCAGTGACCCTCTACAGTACTCAATACTCAGCTTTCAGTGCGCATCCTACAGGTCTTCGCCTACCACCACGTGAGATTATATAGTGCCTCTCTCAAAAAACGACTCCTGCCGCATACAAGGCTAATGCACAGTCGATAATCCTGATTCCTACCAGTGCGCACCGCGTAATCCGGACGCCTACCTAAGTGTCGTTCTATATACAGAACGCTCGCAGAAACTTTGCAGTTGCTGCGTATTAGTGGTTCAAAATATAAGTGAAGTCTTCCCAAGGTCCGACGTCGGATCTGAACGCACTCAGACGCTCCGCCCTGACTGTTCTGAGCCAACTCCCTTACCGATGTATCTACTATGTTCTAAAACGAACTGCACTTTCGGTTAGTCCGGAGTCATCCTCATATGTCCTCGGGCTCGCCTAGTGGCTTAGCTCGGGCTATTGGTGTACCCTTCGCTCCAAACCTTCAAACGTGTTGCATCTAGCCCTCCGCTCGCCGCCTGCTTGGGGCTCCTGTCATCTGAGAGCCATCATGAATATTGATACCCGCCTTAATTTCCGTGCGTTCTGATGTTCTCATCCTCACAGGCCATGCTTGATGTGTTATGAGCGTCATCGCAGTTTCCTTGTCACAAGGGTTTCAGGTTCGTCCTTCTCTGAGCGGTCAAAGATACTATCAATATTCTCTATCTTCCTCCGAACGCCCTGATGCGTGTCTGTTCTGTGGCCTGACTCGCAAAGAGATTGACCCACCAAATCGCCTGTTCTTGGGGGTTTCTTCTCATCGCCCGCTATGACGAGATACGCACTCGGAGTCCGCGGTGGCGGACTTCAGATCTACGAAATGCATGACATGCCGATTCTTCACATCATATGGCAGCGGAGTAGTTTGACAATGCTTCCACCTACCATTACTGCTGCTGCTCCCAGCACAGAGATTCTTTTGCGTCATTGCGGCCGGGTTGTCCTACATATCTTCAACTCGGTCGGCTTTCACAGAGCAATCTGATGGGATTGTTGCCCGAACGTATGAAGACGGAATATCTGGGCTGTGAAATTCGCGCATCGGGGCTTCGGATGCGACGCATCGACATGCGGACTTCCGGGTTCGATGTATTCTGGCCCCATCCAGTACGAACGCCAACAGCTGAAGAGCCGTGATATATGACGTTGTACGTACGGCAGCACGGAACGTCAATCTACTCACCGAATGACACATGGCCTGAGAGCGTGCGCGCCTAGCGGCCACACAGCGGACGTACGAACAGCATGACGCACTGTTCCCCGGGTTGTGAGACCCGAGAAAGCCCTAGCAACGCTGTGTCAATACATCGCCGCTGTCCGCGTCCTCTAATACCGTGAAGCGTTGGTGAAATGAATGTAATCGTAGAGAAAGAAGGGGCCACCGGCATCATGCCCCCCTTTCCAGCAAAGACACCGAACCAATCGTGTTCCCATTCAGCCCTGCATGCCGAAAATACTGCATTGCTGACTGCCGTGAACCGCTCTCAACAAGCCATTCAGTAGGAGCGGCAAGGATAGCGATGACACCGAGCTAACCGTCACCGGATTCGAGCGCGTCGTAGCACCATATCGCCAGATCCGCGTCATGCGTAGGGAAATCGACTATGGGGAGAACCAGGAAGCTGGAACGGGACCTATATCTCCTTGACGAGAACTGTGAGCTCCGATGGCGGATCAGCGAAGCGGGGGTGAATAGAAGCTTAGGGTCGGAGGGTTGTGTGTGCGCTGCCGCTACCGAAAAGATGGGAGAAAGGAGATTCTAAACATATCTGCCACCACAGCACTTCGATGTCAATGACACCTCGTGTGTCCGGTCACTGGGGCTCACCTCTGTACGTAGGTAGCCATAGATAGAGACAGGTATTGGTATTTCATCTGTTGTTCTCCCATGACGTTTGGGGTAGGACCGAGAGTTGTGCTTAAGCCGCACGTTTTCACTGTTTCAGCGAACCAATCATCCAAATGCGCCTAATTTGGGAACAAGCAGGAGAGACAACGTGCAGGGAGTGGGATCTGTTCGATCTGTTAGGAACGTGCCCACAGAAGATGAAAGGTGACTCGACAAGTGCTCGTTTGTTCCGGATACGATTCGGAGCTGCCTTTCTCATGACATCTATGATGCACAGGCGAATTCGCCCGTTAGCGGTAGCGTGCCAGAGCTCCACCTTCGACATGCATGAGGCACTTACGTCTGTCAACAAGAGATATAGGCAGACCTGTGGGGTATAAAAGAGCTCAGCATACAGCGAGGGTGCTCCTCAGGCTTCACGTTCACAACACTCAGCCCTCTCACAATTCGAGCTCTCAGTCCCCCCCCCTTACTCACCATTCCAAATATGTTCTCTCGCCTCGCCGCCTTTGTCGTCGTTGCTCTCCCCATTCTTGCGGCCGCCACCCCCCTCGAGGGACGCAACGAGCCCGCCAGCTCCTGCGCGACAGCCCCCGTCCAGTGCTGCGACACCGTTGGGAAGGTTAGTATATCCATCTTTGATATCTTAGACCTCATTGAAAGGAAGAGCTCACACCGGCATGTCACGCAGGCCAGCGACCCCTCTATCTCCAAGGAGCTTGGTTTGCTCGGTGTCGTCGTCCAAGACGTGGACGCCCTCGTTGGCCTCACCTGCTCCCCGATCACCGTCATCGGTGTCGGCAGCGGTAGCTCCTGCTCGGCCAACGCCGTGTGCTGCGATGACAACAGCTTCGTCAGTGCATGTTTGGTCTAGAATCTGCGGACAGAGATATACTTATTCGTTTCTCTGCATAGGGTGGTCTGGTCTCCATCGGCTGCGTCCCCATTGACCTCTAATCGAGGTATTTCTTGACTGCGGAAGAAAGAAAGCGGGTGATACGAAGTAGCGAGTTATCGAGAGTCGTCGCCGCAGTGTTTCGGTCATCCGTCTCGTTCTGTCGATGTGATTGAATATACGTGTTTGATTGATCCACGCGAGATCCGGATACCTAAGCGATGCCCCCAGGAAGCCTTCCTGGGATTGTATAGATGCAGCACACGTGCAATGCCCCATTTATATCGAGTCCTTTTTTCTGCCCAAGTCGTTGAGGCCATTGAACATGCTGCCGCAGAGCAAAATGTTCCTCCTGACATGACAAGTCGCTGATCATGCAACGCACCATCATATGATAAACAGCGGAGATCCTGATCAACTCCCACAGTATTCCGAGAGACGAACGAAAGATTGCTTTCCGGTATCATTGCAATTGACAGCAGGCTTTGGGCTTCGCGCGCGCTCAATACAACAGGTCTATAAGATGCTCAACGATTGAGGACATGAGCAGCAGGGAAAATTCACGAACCAAGACCAGAACTTCAAACAAAGCAAGCGCATAGCGAGACTGCGATCCAGACACCGTTCAACTCGTAACCTCGACCTTATCTCCCTCTGCACCCGGCTTCACGCTCTTCTCGCGCAGCCCGAACCATTCCGGTATCAAGTCCCAAGCCTCCTTCCGCGCCCTCCCGACCACAAACGAGAAGTCCTCCTTGCACGACGCGCATATCCTGAGCCCGCACTGGCGCGTCCCATCTGAGAAGTCCGTCCTCGAGAGCATCTCGACCGCCTGCGACAGCGAGAAGAGCGGGTCCGCGTCGCGGCCCGTCGCGATCCCGCTCACGGCGCGGAGGAGGTTGAGCATGATGAAGTAGTATGACTCGCGGCAATGGTGCCCGTTCGCGTGGCTCTTGTTTGCGCAGTTGTCCGAGATCGCCCGCCCGTGCAGCTCGCGCTGGATGAAGTCCGCGAGGAAGCGCTGGCCAGCCTCGCGCCCAAGAAACGTCGCGTGGAGATGTGGCTTCTCGAGCCGCAACTGGACGGTACCGTGCGGGTTCGCGGGGCTGCATTTGGGCTGAGCCGAGGCCTGGGCTTGTGTGCGGGCCTTGTGAGGGAACAATGCGGGGCCCACGGATGCACCGATAGCGATCTTGCGCGGGCCGTAGCGGCAGAGGTCGTAGAACGCGCTTGCGAGGACTTCATCGAGACCAAGCTCCTGCGCGAGCTGGATGACGAGCACGGGGTGTGGGAAGTGCTCACGAGGGTTGTATCGCGTGTCCACCGTGGCTTGTTGTTCGCGCTTGTCCCAGCCGAGCAACGTCGTCGGCCAATCAGCCTCAAGGCGCGCCAGACACCGCTCGCGAAGGTGGTCAATCAGGTACTTCGACGACATCCGCAAGACGGCGGAGATCGCGCAGAAATCGCCGGCGGTGGGCTTCTTGAAGTATCTGTCACAAAGTGGAGCGTGTTGATAATGAAGCGTCAGCCGCAGAATCGGTGAAATACGCACAGCCCGTCGTAAAGTGCACGCAGGAGGTGTAGAACGTCGGACGGGTCGTCGTGAAGGTGAACCCAGGGGATACCGTCGATGGTCTCAGAGACCGGTTGAGGAAGAGAGAACATATCGCGGAAAACATCTGAGTGGCGCACGAGCTGGCCCTGATGTACCTTGAACGCGATATCCCCAACGAATAGAAGAACGTTTCCGTCAGAAAACCAGAAGTCGGTAGTCTTGAAGTTCTCGAGTTGAGGCGATGTGGTCATAGCCGAACGAGACACCATCAAGGCGCGCACAGCAGATAAACTGAAAACGGGAGTCAGAGCACAGATGCACCTCTCGCCCTATGTCTTTGCAAGGTCGAGTTTGAGGCTGACATGGCAGCCTCAAGCAACGGAGGTAGACAGGGCCGGTTCGGGTTGTAACGAGATGTACAGCATGCTGACTTCATCGCGAGCAAGGATGTTTTGATAGCGCCCGAGAGCTAGACAAATAGCGACCAGATACGTTTACAACCCGCCAATGGTTAGCTCGGGCCGATTTCTTCCATACGAGATAGACTCACACCAGCCATGCATCCTATGTCTTCGCCCTCCCATCGTACAGGTACGACAGAATAGCATCCACCGTGCTGGTCTGACAACGAACCTGACAACACGCATCAGTACTTGCACTCCTAGTAAAGTAGAGAGGGCTGGTCCAGACTCACATCCTAACAGGATCCTTTCGTTCAGATATGCCGTGGAAGAGAGGAAATTATTGCGCACAACAACGCCCCGAGAGAGCAAAAAGGCACTAGATTGCCAGTGTGCTTGAATGTAAATGCGAAACATGTGGTATCTGAACGAGTCCCATAACAGAGCGATACACAGGTCGAGAGCCTTACGGATACAACGCGAGGTGAATAATACAGTCTCATAGCGATGTGAAGAGTAGCGAAAAGAGCGGCGCAGCATGGTCGTGTCGGTCATATCATGTATCTGAATCATAATCAGCGGAGATGGAGACATCAATGAGTGTTCGACCCAGAGTGTCTCGAATGCGACGACCGCTGCGTGGGAGGCACTACCGACGTCGGCGACGTGGTTCTCATATGGCTCCGTTGCGTCTGGGCCATAGGCGGCGGCGTCGCCGGCAACAGCCCCGGGGGCGGCCCAGGCACCATATACACAGGCAGCGCCTGCGGGTGGGGCGGATGCATCTGTGGGGACGAGGACGCCTGAGAGCCCTCCGTAACGGGCTGCAGGGGAGAGGTCATGGGCGACGGGTAGACGTACAGCGGCTGCGGGGGCGCAAAGTAGTAGCTGTACGACATCTGGTGCGCACCCTGCCCGTGCGAGGACGCGCCCGGGGAGGCGAGCGTCCCTGGAGAGGTCATGAAGCTCAGCGGGGTGCGGTCCGGGTGCGGATGCAGGGCATGGTGGTGTGCTCGCGAGGGCGAGCGTGAGCGCGTGCTGGGGGCGGTCGAGTGCCCGGCGTCGCTGCGCAGCTGGAGCGTCGCCTGGCGTGCGGATCCCGGGCCGGGGGCGAGGAGGTCGAGGTCCTGGTGCTTGCGGGTGTACCAGGACCCGGAGTCCTTGTTCTTGCCGACGCGCGCGCGGGAGGACTGTGTGGGGCGGTAGTCGAGCGCGATGCGGTCCGAAACCCAGGGAAGGTTCTTGAGCTCGGTGAAGAAGTTGCGGGCACGCGTGATGTGCGCGCTGAACGAGTCGTCGGGCGGCCCCGGAGGCGGGTCCAACTTCGCATAGTCGCTCGCATACTCGGGGCGCGCGAGCATTGCGGTCTCGGTCATAAATCGCGGGGTGTCTGGGGCGATGCTGTGGGACCCGACGCTTCTGGGGCTCTGCACGTGCGAGCTGGCGCGGCGGGTGGAACGGGCCAGGCTCATGTGCCGGCTTGGCTCCTGCGAGTATGGGATCTCCGTGGGGGGCTTCTGTGCGACGGGTACATCCATTGCCTGTGCGTACGAGGCGTGGGCACCGGACTCGTCGTAGGCGTGCGCTGGGACGAAATGCGAATCGCCTGTGGAATGGGCCGTGCCGGGAGCGCCCTTCCTCGTCGCGCCGCGGTCGAATAGAGAACTCTTCGCTACGGCCTTCAGTGGTCTCGTCAGCGTGGCCATGAATCCGCCGACGAACCTCCCACCCGCCGATCTGCTACTGGGACCCGGCTCGCCGTACTCAGCGACAAGTTGGGCATTGGGATCGTCGAGCGAAATGACTTGACGTGGGTTGTCGTACGGATCGTTGTCGGCGAACGCATATCCTTCAGGCGGCTGCGGGTGTTCTTGGGCCTCACGGTAACTGTACGCTTCTTCGCTCTGACCAATGGTCATGGCCTCCTCAGGCTCCCAATCGCGGTCATCCGAGGGCTCAGACACCGGCTCCATGGTGAACGGGCGAGGAGTCACATCGACATCATGAATTTCGGAGGCTCCGCGAGAATGGGAAGAGGGGACCGGTAGCGGGCGTGACCCCGCCGAGGATGGTACGCGAGGGGACACGAGAGGCGGCGGCGACATTCCGTTCACAGCACGGAACGGCTCAGAGCTCCAGCTTGCCATACTGGAATGATTATAGCGATTTCGTCGAGGGTTTGTCGGGTGAGGAGACAAGGGTGGACCGAAGGGCGAAGAGTCGGCGTAGCCATTGCTCGGTGGAGGACCGTAAGGGACGTCGTTGGGGTCTGCCATGGTAAGAAGAGAGAGATGCTGCAACAACTCCCGAGGGGCCGTTCAGGCTCTTTGAGGTGTTCCGCAGCGCTTCCGGCTCCACGAGGGCGCAACGAGGCTTCGTGTTCTGGAAAGAGTACGCGGTGTACCGGCGAGGAAAACGTACCAGTATAGGTCACAGACGGTGCATGAGCTTGCAGGAGGTCATGGTAGGAGACAAGCCTACCGCAATCGCAAAATTAGACGGAGTAAGCATTTTTTTGTGAGCCGGCGAGGCCTGTTGGGTTCTTGACGGGCTGCCGGGCACCAGAAGAGAGCCGGTGACCCGTCTCTGAGCCCCAGTGAAAACCCCGCCTATTGCCAAAGATTGCTGGCTATTGCCGTCTGATGCCGTCTTTTCGGAGCGATTTGGATGACAGCTCGGCGTCTAAAATGGCTCGTTTCATACATCGATTGGCTCGTTTTATATATACAATGGGCCGTTCTATATGTACAATGGGCCGTTTGACGTCGATCGATAGTATTAAACCGGTGTCCGATGTATATATACTGTTCCATCCACATCTATTACATATATGCCTCCCTGTGTGCCGACCGACGGTTATCCTACCATATCCATTCTTACGATCTCGTCCCCAGCTCCTTCGTCCATGACGCCATCGGTGTTCGCAATGCTCTATATATAGTGGGCGAAAGCCGTCCTCCCATCTCTGCGCCCTTTCTTCCCTCCTTTCACCATCCCTTTCTGTCCTCGGTACTCTCATTCACCGTGAGCCTCGCTAACAGGTAGGGTATCGCTGTCTGTACACGTCAACACAGGTGAGTGGGTTACTCGCTGTCACACAGCATACAGGTAAGTCGTGCGGGTGCAGCAACGCAGTAGGTTAGAGCACGTCGTGGTAGGTCACTGTACGCGGGCTTGGCACAATGCGCGGGCGCGGGGAGTAGCGTATTATTATGTAATGCGAAATTTGTATCGTAGAGTAACCACCCATAAATATATATATCCGTTCATGCTCGATCTGGTGCCCTAGCGCAACGAGCCCCAACTGTATAGGACTGTTGCACTCTGTTCCTATATTTTTGCCAGGTGTTCAATAGAGTGGAACATACAGATATCGGGCGAAAAATATGCAAATAGACGGAGACAGACGGGAAAAGACGACGAACGGCAAATAGCTTTTTGTGTGCATATGGACAGATATATATGCATTCACCTACATACATGTGGATATCTGACTACTTCTGCCTTTTGGGCGGACTGAAACGGGCCGAAAAAGATGAGAATCGTGAGCAACAGGGAAGGTTCTCACTGGGTCTGAGCACCGGTCTCGCGCAAAACGCGTACTCGGTATCTTCCTGTCCATCGCTGTACTGTGTCGCAACATGCGGTACTACATGTATCCAGCTCGTGCCTTGTGCCATTACTGTATGTAAGGGCCAACTTAGACACATTACCGTCATGAGTAAAACTGATGGGCCCAACCGGGAATTGAACCCGGGACCTCGCGCAAATACATGGTTCAAAACCCGAAGCGCGAATCATACGACTAGACCATTGGGCCACGTACAAGAAAACGTAGTTTGCTTACAGGAGCACAAGGTTGTTTGCAGGGCCCTCCGTGGAACTCAGCGGGACCATCAGTTCTCCTGTTCTCTAGTAAAGAGTCTCAGTAAATGCACACGTTTTATTGAGCTTGTGACTGAATACTCGTCAAGATGGACCGTGAAAAACAAGACCATCCGCCGGAGCCGGTGTGATTGCCTGGACTGCGGGGGACGTCCCCAACCCCAGAACGGGAGTTGCGGGGTAGAATTCACATGGGTCGGGACAGCAGACGAACCGGTCGCTCACATCATCCCCGGATTCGGCACCGGACGCGCTCTCCTTATAACCGACCCGTCTCCTCCTCTGCTCGGCCTACTCTCTTTCCCCTGTACACGCCTTTCGCCTTGCATATCGTCCGACATGGCCTCCATCTCGCAGAGCATCAAAAACTTCACCGCCATCACGCCCAAGGCGAAGGCGCTCGCCCAGAACGACAATGACGTCGTTATCGTCGCAGCAGTTCGCTCTGCAATCACCAAGGTACGTGTCGTTTCTTCGTCCTCGCAAAGCCGTGGAGGATGAATGGAAGGGCATGCGGTGAGGGAAACTCGGAACGGGAAATGACTCACGAAATTGCGACCTCAGGCAAAGAAGGGTGGCTTCAAGGACACCCGGCCAGAAGAGATCCTCTCTGGTGTCCTCAGTGCAGTTGTCAAGAAGGCTGGCATCAACCCTTCCCTTATTGGCGATATCACTGTAGGCAACGTCCTCCCCGCTGGTGGAGGCGCAACTGCTGCTCGTATGGCCGCCCTCCACTCTGGCATCCCCAATACCGTCCCCATCAGCACCGTCAACCGGCAATGTTCGTCCGGCCTCCAGGCTGTGAACATCATCGCGGGAGAAATTACCACCGGGCAGATTGACATTGGCATTGGTACGCGCAATATTCCTCAACAAGTCGTTTGAACGTTCTTCTGACTGCTCTTCCTCTGATGTCTAGGCGCTGGTGTAGAGTCTATGACCTTCGGTTACGGAGGCGGCGCAATGCCTGACGGCTTCTCCGAAGCGGTCCTCTCGAACCAAGAAGCCGAGGACTGCCTCATCCCCATGGGCATCACCTCGGAGAACGTCGCCGCCGACTTCGGCATCTCGCGCCAGGTCCAGGACGAGTTTGCGGCCAAGTCGTTCCAGAAGGCTGCCGCGGCGCAGAAGGCGGGCAAGTTCAAGGACGAGATCGTGCCGCTCAAAGTGAAATTTATCGACCCGAAGACGGAGAAGGAGTCGGAGATAATAGTGGACCGCGACGACGGCGTGCGTGACGGCGTGACGGCAGAGTCGCTTGGGAAATTGAAGCCGGCGTTCAAGAAGGACGGCTCTACGCACGCGGGGAACGCGTCGCAGGTCTCGGACGGCGCGGCCGCTGTCGTCCTCGCGCGCCGCTCGGTCGCGAGGAAGCTCGGTTTGCCGATCCTGGGCAAGTTCGTCGCAGCTTCCGCGGTCGGCGTGCCCCCCCGCATCATGGGTGTCGGGCCGGCGTACGCTATCCCTAAGGTCCTCGAGGCAACTGGGCTGTCGAAGGACGATATTGACTTCTACGAGATCAACGAGGCGTTCGCGTCCCAGGCCGTCTACTCCGTGCAGCAACTCGGCATTCCGTTCGAGAAGGTGAACGTGCACGGTGGCGCGATCGCCATTGGCCACCCACTGGGTTGCAGTAAGTCTTGTTATGTCTTCCTTCTGCAGCCTTTCGTGGCTGACCGCTTCTATAGCCGGCGCTCGTCAAGTTGCGACTGGGCTGAACATCGCGAAGCAGACTGGCAGCAAGATCTTCATCACGAGCATGTGCATTGGTTCGGGTATGGGCATGGCGGGTGTTTTCGTCAGCGAGCAGTGAGCGTGAGGCGCTGGGGTCTGCCCTTTGACCAATGTGATACCGCTGGCGTGTTGTTCGGCATGATTGGGAACTTCGTGTTGTACCATGTGTATCTCTACCTAATTCCATCTATATGAACTCATGTGTGAGGACGAATGCCTTTTCTCTCATCCACGACAAAGTCAATGCAGTGTACAGCCGCTAGGGAGCGGACCGGTAACGGGCCGCACTGTGCCGCGCCCTCGCAGCGGGTTCGGGCAGAGCGTTGCTGGTCCGCGTCCGGAGCTCGCGCCTCGTTCTCTCATATTCTCGGTCGTCCTGAATGCTCCTCTCGAATGCCGGTTCTTCTCACCGTCGCGGCTCCGTCACCACCACCCCCAGCAGCACAAACAACTTCAACCTCACACTACCCGATGCCTTCTCTGATTCGAGGGAGCATGGTTACAAAGGCCCTACGCGCCATGTCCGCTTCCCTCGCTCCACCACGCACGGTGGAGGATCCATAGCGAAGAGCGACGACGGTGCGAGATGCGTGGTAGCTGGACGGGAATGTGAGTATGTCGTCTGTGTGTTACCAATTGGAGTCCGTGTCGATGCCCACCCCCGGCTTTCGCTTTCTATCGCCTGAAGCTAGGATGACCGACGTATCTGCTTGTAGCGCTCCGGATACTGCGCATATTAGACATGTCCGGCTCAGGGAACCTACCGTCCAGTGACCACAAGTCCGTTACGGGAAGGGGTGGCCATCGGATTGAAGCTTCGCGCAACCTCTGGGAGGGGAGCGGCTTGAAGGTCGACAGCTCGAGCACCGACGTCGCATGGTGCCATGGAGGTACGTACAGAGCCCACCGGATTGGCGGTGGACATCGCTTATGCCTGGTCAATGAAGCGTTCAATAACAAGATACTGACCAGCGCGCGGAATGGCGAACTGATCATGTGGGACTTGAACAAGAATGGCTCGTCGAAGTATGGTGAGCTCGTGTCGGTCTGTCGGTGAACGCGTTCTGTTCCTCATGCGTTCCAAATAACTAGAGCGGCGCGTCCGCGATCATGCACGGTCTATCCATGTCCTGCAGTATTCTCCGATCCTGCAAAGCTACTGCATGACCGGGTCCGCCGACGGCGATATTCGGATATGGGTCGGTACTCCCTCTAAGGTGAGGTTCATATCGTGCTCACCGACCTGTGCGCTCTTCGCAGGATGTCCGAGATCTCACCAAGTCGATTATGCGAATACACCATCCCGCCGCTGTCCGAGCCGTAGCGTTTTCCCCCGTCTCCTCTCAATCCCGTCACGTCGTCACAGCACTCGACAACGGCAGCATGTACAGGTATGCTAACCCTCTCAGCGATCCACTCATCCCTTTTGCTCTATACCGCCCGCCTGACACACACCCCTCCGGCCCGCAGATGGGATCTCACTATGGGCCAGCGCGGCCAGCTCGACCGTCTCCCCGTCGCCCACTCCGGGCCCGTTCTCTCGCTCGACTGGGTACCACCCTCGACTCTCTCGGCGCCAACTGCGTCTTCCACCCGTCAAGCGGGCGCGAGCAACTGGTACGGGGGCCCAGGGGCTGGTTTCTTCGAGGATATCCTCCCCTCCGTGCCCATCGCCAGCGGGAACGCGCCCTCCCCGGACACGGACACGTCGAGCGGGCCGGGGTGGGTGGTCAGCGGGGGCATGGACCGCACGGTCAAAGTACGTCGCCCTTCTGACCTACGCGCGCGTCACTGACAGCCCACTTTGGGGCAGGTCTGGGACTTGTCGCGCCCGCCACCGACGACGCGGTCCCACCAACCGTACTACCCGGCCTACACGCTTCATACCTCGTTCCCCGTCCGCCGCGTGCTCTTCCGCCCGGGGTACGAGTGCGAGCTCGCAGTCGTGTCGAACGCCGACTTCGGCACCGGCACGGACTTTGGGCATGGCGCTTTGGGGGGCGGGCCATCAAGCGCGAGTGCGGGGATGCCGAGTCCGCGTGTCCCGTCTGCGCTTCTTGGAGGGATGGGGCTCGCGGGTGGGAGTGGCAGCAAGAGCGATGGGACGACAACCCCGGAGGGGAGGGCCAAGTCACAGGGGCCGGGTGAGGGCAGCGGGAGCGACCCGGTGGAGATATGGGACGTGCGGAGGGGGTACGTCGCCAAGTGGGTCGTGAGCGGGTCGGCAATCGAGAGCGGGGTAACGGGTGCGCCGATGTTTATGTTCTTGGTCCGAGGCAGCTGGCGAGTCGGTACTGAGCACGTGCGTTCCAGACATCGACTTCGCGGACTCGCACGCGCTGTGGGCGCTGCACCAGTCCGGGACGTTCTCCCAGCTCGACCTGCGGCAGTCCAAGCGGCCGCTCGACGCCATCCCGCGCACCGCGGTGTCGTGGAACACCTCGGGCTCCATCGCGTTCGTGACTGACCGCCCGAAGAGATGGGAGGTTCCGTACGATGATGTGTGCGTCCTATTTCTCCCCCTTCACCGACCTCCGTTATCGTTCCTGAAATGCATGACAGCGATCCGGAGAGCAAGGATGAGAGGGTTCCGTTGAAGGCTCTAGGCGACCCACCGTACCGACCTAGCACTCAGAATGTGGGTGCCTATGCACCCGACGGCGCTGCAGAGGACTTGGACATGATCGAGAAGCTCGCGAGGGGATATATCTATGCTGACAAGAGCAAAGCGGATATTTGCAGCCACAACGCCGAGGTCAGTGTTTCATCCTCGCTTAGTCTGTCGGACTCATGGACGCTCACGCACGCCTGGGTGGACTGTAGGTCGCTATTGATGCAGGGGCCCATGATGCGGCGCAAACGTGGCTGCTGCTCGCATCCTTGCTTACAGATATCGTCACTCCGCCGACGCCCCCTCTTTCCCCATTGCAGAGAGCAAGCCCACAGTTACCGCATTCTGCATCTGCTCCTGCTGCCATCCCCACAGTATCGTCCCTCACCCAGCCGCCACAGACCCCATTATCCGGACATCCAGTACGGTCGGCTACGGCGGACGCGACAGGTCTCGCCCAGGCGAAGGAGAGAAGTCCCGGGTCACTATCCAAATATGCTGACGACAGACATCGACGCTCGACGTCCAGTCACAGATCAGATCGTGGTATCACGCCCACATCCTCCAACGCCTCCTCGCCGCGCAAACCGAGCACCGGCCTTCCGAGCGTGCCGGCAGCCGTGTTCGCGCGTCGGGGGTCCGGCGCGGGTCTCCCGCCTCCGCTCCGCCCGCGCCTCTCCTCGTCGGTCCGCCGTCCGTCGTTCTCCACGCAGAGCATTCTGAGCGCGCAGAGCGAGAGCCCGAGCGACAGTATGCGCAGCCACACGAGCTTGAGCCTGAGACACGTCGGCGAAGGCGCGCTGGACGACTCGGATTCGGATGACTCAGGCAGTGAACACGGGTGCGATGGCCCCGAGCGTGACGAGGATGATTATCATGCCCAGCACCCTCGTGCGCCCTCGAGGGGCGCTACCTCGCCATATGCACACAGGGGCAATAGCAGCACGACGACGGCGCACCCGTCGCCGCTGTCACGGCTCGCGCTGACAAGTCAGCAGGGCTTGACGGAGGACGAGAAGGACGATGAGGACTCGCCTTCTCCGGGGTCTACGTCCGGATCGGACGACGATGGAGAAGGGTACGGGGGCGAGGACGAGAGTGACGACGCGCGGATGGGTGATGACGACGATGAGGAACGGGGAGGGAATGGGGGCGGCGCAGGAAGGAGAATCGCGTCTCGTTTGTCTGGGGGACACCGGCGGCGACGCAGCTCGGCGACGCAGAGCAGAACGAGGAGCCGGAGCTCGACCGTTGCGTCGCTCGTTGCTCCAGCGCCCACGCTGTCGAGGAGACTGACGAAGCAGGAGAGCCAGAGTAGTATACGCACGGTCATCGCGGGAGAGACGACACCCGCGGGGACGTTGAGCCGGGCAGACGGCCTGGCGATCCAGTCTGGAGGTCTGAGGAGGGACGACACGATCAGGGATATAGCTGGGGCACGGGCGGCTTCGGTTCGGGGGTCGATGCACCAGCGGGCCACGTCGGAAGCGATGTCAAGTGACCTCGCCTTGAACGAGCGCGAGGTGGTGGGAATGGATGGGAGTAGGTCACGGAGTGTGGCGATCAGCGTAGCTAGGACGCAGAGCGACCGAGCGAGAACTGCTGTGAGGGAGGCGGAGGAGCGGTTGAGGCGGCTTGCGTGGGCGACCATGCGGGAGCGGTTTGAACAGTACTCTGATGAGGTACGTTTGTTGGCGCGATAGGTGAAGTCGATTGATTTGGCTGATGCATAAGTAGGGTGATATCATCATGTGTGCAATGTTGTCGTTGGTCTTGCAGAAGGAGTTGAAGATCGCAAAGACGAGGAGAGCTCGGTTCGTCGAGGCATACATCGGTGAGTTCCACTCCTCGGTCCTGTCGTCTCGGATAACCCATGCGAATCTCAGATATCCTGAGTCGTTTGCGCCTGCACACGTGCGCGGCCTACATCCGCAAGTTCGTCGATGCTGAACAGATCCGCGTCGTAACCGCTGTGAGCCATTGTGTCTGTTCGTTCCACATCCGAGGTTAATTCTCGTGACTGCCAGATGGCGACAACGATCTACAGCACTTGTGGTAAGTGCCGCAAACCGATGATTGCCCCTGCAGCTCCCATGGTGCACGCGGGAAGACCATCAGGCAGTTATGCGTATTGTATGCAATGCCGAACCAATGTCACGAAGTGTACTATATGGTGAGTTTGCTATTGGGCGCATAGATCGCGATTATGACTAACGTCAGCCGTCTTGAAGTCATCTACCTGTTCGTTCCCTCATGATCCAATGCCCTGTATGTATGCATGGTGGCCATCAGGACTGCTACCAGGAGTACTACCTCCGCCGACCGCCAGATGAGATCACCCCACCTCCACTCCCGCCGTCTATGCGCATGGGTAGGAGTCCGGAGACCGGCCATTCTCGCGGTCGCGCGTTGTCCCGAACAAATTCGACGTACACAGGAGACGGGGAGTCGGACGATGGTGCGAGCGCTCAAGGGGATGGCAATGGGACTGCTGGAAGCTGGGAGAGTGGAAAAGATGTGGTGGTGTCTTCGTCGAATGCGGTGCTAGGCCGAACTTGTGCTGCTGGATGTGGACACTATTGCTGGGCTGTGAATGATAAGGGTTATCCTACGTAAAACTTTGTGTAATGTGCTCAACGTGCTTGTCTTCCATCCGACATTCCGTGGTCGAGGCTACTACCTCGCATACTATCTATTGGATGCGACAGTCGGGTTGAACACACCCGCTTAACCTATAACGGTATTCCCACCTCGGCCATGCCCGGTTTGGGGGCATACGAGCGCTTCATACATATCAGCCTCCTATCCTCGTACTTCTACCATCCGACGAAAGGCGAGTGATGCGTCATGTCTTGCACCAAGCGCGTACATACTCATGTTTCGTCTCAAAGTGAGCTGAGATGCCTTCGCAGAGCTCTCCTCAACGAACTGTCCACGTGGACATCCATGAGTTCGGTAACGATCATGTCATTTATGACAAGATGACCGAATACGCGTCCGTCAAGTTCAACTGCTCCTTCAACCACAATAAACGGCCAGATATGGGGGAACATCTGAGGCAATGCTCTCTTTATCTCACGGAGACCCAAGCTCCCATACTTGGACAACGCCGCGACGCCGGCGACCCGGAAGCGTTCCTAGAAACAGGGTTCAGGTTGGTGAATCATTCCTCAATCCGTGGATTATCAGTCTTGAACATACTCATCGCTTCATACTTGTTAGATATCTGAGTGGGTGCGGCGTCCATGAAGTGAATTTACAAGGCGCTCTGTTTGTGCTGGAGACGCTGACAGTCGAAATGGCGCACAACACGGCCGACGATCTACTCGCAATAGGCCATTCTACGGCCGCCTACGCGTACTGGAAAGATTGGTGCACTATCGACCCAGAAACTCGCGCATATATCGATTCGCAAGCTCGCCGCTTTGAGCGCCCTGTTGGCTTGTCACCATACGCGTCCCTCGTCTTCGCGGCGGTGCACGCGAACTATAGCGTCTGTCTGGGACTCGTCAGTCCGGCAGTCCTCGTCGTAGGGTTAGGAGTCAAGGATGTCATGGAGAAGCTTGGTATTGACGTCACCAAGACGTCGCCGAGATTTAAACCGCTCTGGGATGCGGTGAAAAAGCGGGAGGATGAAGTGCTCGCTGAACAGCGACGGCGTCAGGCAAAGTTGGCTAAGGAGGCGAACGCGTATATTTGCGCTGCGGAGGGGTGTAAGGTAGAAGGACTGCACAAGGCTGCCCTCAAGGCGTGCTCGGGAAGATGTCCACCGGACCTCAAGCCGCACTACTGCAGCAAAGAGTGCCAAAGAAGGGTGCGCTCTAGACATCGGCGTACCACTTGCCATGATCATCTACCTCATCTTCCAGGATTGGCCAAAGCACAAGGAGATATGCAAGCCCGGCAGACATGGGAAACCTCCGAAGCTGCCCTCAGACGAGCACCAAAATGATGCCTTCGTGAGGGGGTTCCAGCAGGCCGCACGCGCCAGTAGCAGCGGGCTGCCGAGTACGCAGGCGGAGCTTAGTGGTGAATGGCTCGGGCTGGACTCGGGCTTCGATGGCAAGATGCAAGCCGGCGCGGAACACATGATCGAAGTCCCGGGCCTTGAAGCTCATGAGAAATTGCGGTTCGTCTCCAGCACCCTAGCGCCGACTGAACTCCGGAAGCTGCGTGAGGAGATGGCGAGCGCGATTTCATCTCCTGTTCGGGCATGATGGCCTGTAGGTACGCTTGTCTTGTCCACGTCGAGGTGCAGGACTGAATAGCCGTTCAGATTAGCTATTTTTACCTTTGCTACCGAGGATCTACGGCACGACCACAGTGCTCGCTCGAGGGATTAGGGCACGATCATCTCAAATGTCCGGGAATCCGTTGGGAGCACCTTGCTGACCGCAGGCCGCATGTACAATACGATTTCACGTTGTCGTATCGCCTGCATATGTTGCCACGGTCTCGATTGCTCAAGTATCCGCAACACTCCTCGGACCTCGGACCATGTTGTCAAGTCACAAATAACAAGGACCATATACGTACCGGACGATCTTGTCTTCTCCGCACCAAAATGCAACAGGCTGTAACCAGCCGGTACTTGGGCGCTGCACTATCATTTCCCAATGCGTCATTCCCCACCCGTAAATCGGCATCTTGCTCAGCATCCTGATGTCTGATCCCTGTTTGATGCGCTCATTGGAGATCACCCGTAGGCGGATCAACCAGCCCTTGTTCTCTATCTGGGCGAACGCTCTCGCGACATCGACGATGAATAATAGTGGCGCAGCGTGTACTACGGCGTAGTCTGTCGAAATCGACAATGGACAGATGGTAGAGGAAATTGACTGTGTTGCTATCACGCTGGGAAAGCTTTGACGTGCAAAGGGATTGCGTAGGCAGGAGGCTCCAGGTTGTCAGAAGGCTAGGGTTGTCATTGAGCGGAGAAGCAGATTCCAGTGAAGCAATGGGCATCGCGTGGCCCCTATAGTATTCTATACATGAGGGTTCTGGGATGGCGTTTGACAGCTCTGGGTCATAGGGTGGATACTGGTAGAGATTGCGATACGAGGGAAGTCAAGCCCTGACCAAGCCCACCGGACGTTCTTCCTGGTGCTGATACGCAGCGCCTGCGGCATGATGTTGAGTGGTCGGTAACCAGCTATAATCGACTTCTCTTCTTGCAGACTGTTGTCGCCGTCGTCGTACTGCGACTTCAGGATCGGGGTCCATAGAGATATTCGGCATCGTGTTCCACCGTAGCCTTTGACCAGTTATCCAATGGTGGTCTGAAACAGATATTTACAAGATGGCGAGATGTCGCTGATCGCTCACCGTGAAGTTCCTTACTGTATCACCCAGGTCAAACCGTACTACGCATCTATACAGGTTCACCGCTCAGCCCCTTTGCAGTGTGGCCAAATCTGATGGGTAGATGGTGAAGTGCGAAACGATCCACGAACTGCTGCGGATAACGTTCAGTCGAAGCGTCTTCCGAGGCTATGGTACGGGTTCGCACTGGCTTCAGGAGTTGGTGGGGAACCGGTCTGTCGGGGCTTCTCGATTACGATAGGTTCTCCAGCACAGCGGTTCCGTGGACCTACAAGTCTAGCGATGTTCCAGTGAAACGGTACATGGTTTACGGTGGTGGGGATGCAGCACGGACGTTCATCAGACATGAAGACATGATGCATGATGGACAAAAAGGGTCGTCGGGCTGGCGCTTCCTCCATTCCGAGGAGCCACGAGACGACACTGTCACCCGGGCGCATTGTCCTCTCCCCATGCAACTTGCACAATTGGGGTTCCGCTCTATGGGGTGCCAACGGCCCACGGACATTACTCGCCAATGCTAATCGTACGTGTATAAGCCGTCGTCTTCACAGAGGCTGTCATAGCGACAAAGGCGAGTCTCAACCGTGCATTTGTGGAGCGATTTATCAAAGCTCGCAATGCCTCGGCAGCTTCGCAATCATCTATTGGTCGAACAAAATCGCTCATGTGCCTTGCGTGGAAAACGCGTCCAATCCGCGTCCAATCCGAAGCTCCGCTCGCGCGCGGCTGAGTCCACGTTGTTCCTGCGTCTCGCCATCGTTCTCCCGCTCGTCCTCGTGCCTCAACGTCGTGCGTTTCACAGCGCTTTTCAAAACGATAGGCCCTCATGAACAGAACATGCTCAAGCCGATTAGCAATTTCGAACACATTCGTGTCGTCTGACGCTCTGGAACTGGGCCATTGAGCAGGGAAGTTCCAAGTTCTCAGTGCTCTTGTGGCAGATCGGGCTCGCATATCGCTTTGAAGAGCGCTGTAGGGAGCTATCCGAGTCCATGGCAACGGTCACATTCTTTCTGGTCAGAAGCTCCGGCTATGCACAATCTCGCCAAAACCCTAACACGCCCCCGAATGATGATGGATCAACTCCCGTCTTTGGCTTTGCCGATGACAATAGCCGTCGCCCCCGATCTCTTAAATACTCGGGCTCTCAAGACGCTGTTCCCCACTTGCACCTAGTCTTGCAACACACTGAGGCCGGATCCTCTTCACAACCGTAGTCTTCACTTGGTCTTGTTCTTCTGGTCGTACATCTTAGGTTCCTCGGCTGTTCCTTTCACACACTTTCCTTCAACTTTCCAAGAAGTCTGGCACTATGTTCTTCTCCAAGAGCTTCATTGCTACCGCTGCGCTCTGCTTGAGCCTTTCTCTCCAAGCCCATGCGCATGCCGCTATTGCCCCTGCCCTCGACGTCAAAGGTACTCCCGTTCGCAACGATGTGCAGCGTCCCTCCACCGCGAAACCTTGCGGTAACGCTGCCCTCACCGGGATCGACACCTCTACTGCTGTGACGGCTGCTGCCAACGGCAGTTTCGCCGCCACCATCACCAACTTCAATGCGTGCGTATCGTCTATACACCTCATTGCCGTACATGTTTTCATTAGCCATCTACCAACAGTGGTGTCGATGGCTCGCGTCAAGTGACCGCTACCATCAACGCCGACGGCACGGGCAAGAACTTCGTCAACGCCGAGGTCCTTCAGAACGGAGACAAGGTATGTGACCCACCCGTCTGATTTCTTCATCAGGCCGCTCACCGTATTTATCTTCGCTAGAACCCCACCAGCACGGGCTCGCAGCAGCTCGTTGTCCAGATCCCCGCGGGCACGACCTGCTCGGGCGGCGCGTCCAAGAGCAAGTGCCTCGTCTCCTTCACTACCGCTGGAGGCTTCGGCAACTGCGTCGTCGTCGACCAGGCCGCCGGCGCGGCCACCGGTGCAGGAAACAATGCCGCTGGCACGGGCGCCGCCGCTGGCAACAGCACCGCGACGGACGCGGCCGCTACCTCTGTGGCCACCGACACCGCTGCTGCTAGCTCCGCCGCTGCGGCCTCAACCACTGACGCTGCTGCCACCTCGACCTCCACCACTACCACCACCACTGGCAAGAAGCACCACCACCACAAGGGCGCTGCGGGTGCTGCTGGCGCGAAAGGCGCTGCAGGTGCCGCCGGTGCCAAGGGAGCGCAGGCCAACAACGGTACTGCTGCTGCTCAGGCTGGCAACGGCACTGCCGCCGCTCAGGCCAACCAGGCGCAGACCAAGGCGCAGAAGATCAAGCAGTTCGTCGACTCCCAGCGCAAGATCAAGCCCGTCGTACGTATTTTCTCGTTCTGTCATGCGTCACTGGGAGTCCGTGCTGACGTGCTTCATAGGGCACCCGCGCTGCTCGCATTGCTCGTCGTGCTGCTGAGGGCCCCGCCGTCGAGGTCCTCGCGTAGATGGTGTCTTTCAGGAACTTGGCCTATACTGGTGGATCGGCATTGTGGGCGGTCGGGCGGTTGATCTCGCTCGTGCTGCAAGACTACGGTTGTGTATGAGTATGTGTGTTGCAAATGTCGAGTACCCAATCCATTACTTGGCATTTCATGCTTTGGCGTGCCACTTGCGTGATGCGCAGCTATGATGCACTAAAAGCGTGTGTGGAAAAAGCGGACGCCAAATTGGGCGGCAGCCTTGCGCACATTCTTGCTGAGCGTGATGGGTGTTTGCGCTTGGTCGCTCGCGCGGTCTTGAGAACACCTGCCAGCGAGCAAGCTGCACTGCTGCAGCGCCGAGACAGTCTGTTGTATTTCGCGGTCGCGCGTCCACAGCAGGTTCTCTCGGCTCGAAACCCGCCAAGACCGTTCCACCTGAAGCAGGGCTCCCGTTTCAACGATCTGGAGATCACTATACTGTACATTCACCAAACCCCTGTTTTCACTCCCGGGCTATGCAAGCCTAAACCACCCGGGCGCAGATACTTACGTTCCCCATTCTCGCGTTGAACTGTGTCGTTCGCACTTCTGTGTTCTTCCAGCAGAGACCTGTCTTATCACTCTAGAGCACCTGCACCGTTATGTTTCAAATTCGGAACTAGGACGTATGTACAACCCGTCAATGGCGCCTCCTACAGACCTAGCACCGAAGGCGAAGAGTAGGAGGGATTTGGAGAGTGTAGAATAATTGGAGCTGTCACACGGTCTAGCGACTTCATTTCGGTTTCGTTCTGATCACGAATGCTTGCTTGACACTGATTATAAGGTATTGCTCCCAAGGACGATCGTGATAGCATCCAAAAGAGGCACTCCATACTGCCAGATGCAGGAGTACTGCGATGGCAAGGACCTAGACGGGCCTAGCCAGAACCAGGACGCGTTGATCTTGTCGTCGACTGGGGACTGAGGTCATCAACAGTACCAGGACCGATGACAGCGATCCACTTACCTAAGTTGACCCCGATAACTCTTAGAATGCCGCGTCTGTGGAGGACACCGAGCTTCTCCCGACATTCCTCGGCGATCGTAGGCATTCGCTGTTCCAGTTCCTCGACAATACGTCCGCTGAGGTCCCACACCTCCACCACCATATTGACAGCCTCTAGGGCTGGAAGTCGAGCTTGAGTGACGACACGCTCAAACAGAGGGCTATTCCTGAGTAATCGCCGCGACATTGTGGGGAGGTCCGACGTACTCTTGAGCATCATCCGGTTGATGAGGTTGATGACGCGCAGCTGTTGTGCCTCCGCCTTCGATAGGAAGTCGCTGAACCCACGTGCCAGAGGTCGCGGATGAGCTCGGAAGGTAAGGGAGACGAGACGAGGGAATTGCAGCATGTTCTCTTCCTTATTTGGAGCTGATCCCCCAAAGGATGAGTGTACGGTGGGTGAGCTTGATATTATATCATAAGGGCAACAACCAACTTACCGAGAAGCTTGTCCTGGTTCCAGTCGGAGAATATCAGCTGTTCCAAGTAGGGGGCGAGTAGCTCGAGCACTGCCCATGTGGCAGGGCCAACAACCTAGCGACGGTGTAAGCCCAACGCGCATTCTTCACTGCAACGACACATACCTGACCGCCAATCACAGAAAGCCGACGAATGGGAGGCATGCTTCCAATGTATTGAATCATCGTCTCGGGCACTGCACCGACCGTCTGCCAAAACACATTGTCCAGCGTGAGATCGCGCAACCTCGGCAGTGCGGTGAGCAGCCTCCGGAACGCAGAGATGTTCGGGAACATCACTGTGGCCAATTTCAACGTTTCGAGTGCGGGAAAGCTTGAAATAGAGCTACAGAAGCCAGGGGAGACGACGAGAGTGGTTTCGTGTATGGTGAACGTGCGCAGGTGGGGTAACCTGCCTATCAGCAGGATAGGAAGTACAGATGCAACACCGGACTTGGAGGCGGAGAGTTCCGAGAGAGTGATGTTCTCGACGAGCGCAGCGATGAGAGGGGAATCGAGTATCGTGCGGACGAGCTTTTGGAAGCTGATTTGGAGATCGGATGGACGAGGAGCTTTGAGTGTGATGGACTTGTACAACAGAGCTCTGCTTCGGGGCAGCCAAGCTTGGCATGTCAGACAACAGCTGCAAAGTGTGGCACGGGCCACAGAAACCACATAATCTCTTGCGCCCACGCCAATGCCGACGGAGTCGATGATTTGCTCGTATATCTCTATCGGAAGGGGGATGGTTGGCTGATCGCCAATGGAAGGCAGATAGCTCATATTGCAGAGGAGCAGGGGTGAGAGAGGATACAGGACGTGCCGTATAAGAGATAGAGATGGTCGAGGGTGAAAGGAAGCGAATCAGAGACGCACGTACGTGAGCATTCGTGAACGGCATACAGCCTACCGGCAGCACTGTATGCATTCGATGTGGCTACCGCGTTATTATCCGAAGTTCATACTCTGGATGAATCGTACTCACCCCAACGACGTCTTAGCTGAACAACATGACCCTTGGCAGTACACATGACCAGAGGCGAGGGCTGGGGGAAAGTGGTCTTAGATGTGCCATGTATCGACAGCAGCATGCAGAATGATGAAGCAGCCGACGTGGTATATCTTCTCCTCGTCCTATACACGTATCAACGAGGGGAATCCCCTGCACTCCCCTATAGCATCATAGTCGGTCAGAATATGAGGCATACCTTAGCCTGACTAGCACCATCTGCTATCCCTCCCCATTTTCTCCAACAAGTCTGAATGCAAATTACCCCAAGGGATGCAACGCAAGGTACAGGGACTGTAGGTGAGGTCTTCTGGAAGTTGAGTGTGAAGACGACAAAGCAAAGAGGGTGGAAGGAGCGGTAGACATGCGGTGGACATAGCTATAGGCGAAGTACGTAGTAGAACACCATAGGCGCCTGAATCTGAAAGCTCATGGCCGCGGCCTGCTCAACGCTTCTCCATTTCAGTAGTAGTGATACTAGGCGACCTGCATAGGCTAGGACTCCCTCGAAACGCTTTGTTCACCTAGGAGATACGTCATGGAATACTCTGATAGCTGGAATATTGGTGCTGGTGTAGCTGACTCGCATCTGACTTCTCTTCTCACCTGGCCTCGCCGCCCTCGAGTCCGAGTCGCCGCCTTCTCTGTTTTTCTATCTTGTCTCCAGCTTCTGCTCTGCTCCGCATTGGGTCCCACTGGTAGAAAGATTTCCGCTCTTCGAGTATTGAGCTAGCAACCTAACATCGGATCCATCTAGACATCGTACCAGCTGCACGGCTGTACCTGTCCTAGCCCGGCTTGCGCTGGAATTCGCCCTACGGTCCCAACAGCCTCTAATATCTGGGTAAGCTCTTCTATTTATACAGAATTTTTGGTGTTCGCACATGCAATCTTCAAGAATTTGAGCTGATCAGGACCTACCATGTGTCTTATCATCTCGCGCTTAGGATACGGCGTTGAACGATGGGACATTCCAGGGAATCGCGCTGTACGGTCCAAAACTACTCTCGGCAGGATAATTCAAAAGCACTGAAAGACGAAACCAATCACACTATGGCAATGCTTGAGAACATGGTCGCTTGAACCGGTTCGAGCTTTCTGTGCTCTGCTGATCAGGAGATGTCTCGATCAGAGGTCGACAGGCACGCAGCCGAGGCAGTCAGTTCCATCCTGTGCAAAAGGGAAAATGTATGCGTATGTCACGGTCTGCACATGACAGCGAACACATGTATCGATGTGGCTATTCTCCTCGCGGCACACAGCGTTGGCTGAGCGGGATCCACTGCTGCTCACGCTGACGACAATAATTGTGCTACAGGTGAGACCAATGAGCGTGTCGATCTTTTGAACGACGACAAGGAGTATACCAAGCTCCTTGGATATAGAGGGCGTGACATTCCGACGTGAGCCTAGCTATCTATTGCAAATGATATTCAACATATTGATATGGGACGCACTGACATCCCCGACAGCATTGTAGTTGCACAGCAGGATCTGGCGGTCTCTGTGCTTCTCTCCAGGGGGGTGGCGGGCGTAAGGATGGGGAGAGCAACGAAGGCGAAGGCGTTGAGGCGCGAGCGCAGGCTTGTGATACGAAATGTGAGTTCGAGTTGCAAGGATGCTGGATACTAGTATAGACCTTAAACGTCAGGCCTTAGGTCGTTCTCGCTGGATACTCAGCCCTGTCGTACCTCGAAGTCGCCCTACAAGTCGAAACAAAGGTCACCGTAAGTGTCCCATGCATGTCGAGACTGGTGCTTTACGCTACTACTAACAGGAGAACTCATGTCTGTATGGTAGATGATTCGGCCCACCCTTGCTCCCGCCCTATAGGTCATGACGACGGATACACAGCCTTCGAAGCCGAGGCCTCTGCACTTGGTGATCTACCCTCGGGGTCTGCAATTCCCGTCATGGCGAATGCAAATTCATTTCTGGGCTCTTGGAACTATTTCGTTCTGCGTCAGATGTCCCACCTACCCGTGCATCATGACGAGAACTCACCGGTCTAGCGCTGAGAGGCGGTCGAATGCAGCGACGGCGTTCGAGCCTGAGCGCATTGTGGTTGCAGTGCCTGGATTGAGACGCACCGGAAGTCGCATGACGGCTCTGCCGTCCATTCCTGCTGTCATTGTTGTGTCAACTGCCCTTGTTGAATTGTCTTTCGACATCGGTCCAGGCAGTCGGCAGTCGCGTACTTGCCGTATAGAGCTCCGACTGAACACAATATGTTGTCTTCCCAGGACAAGGATCATGACGCAAGTGATACCATCTTTCTCGAAGATCACATTCAGTCGAATGACACTTCATGACAGTTAGGGACACGGAGAGCGGCGGTGTGTTGTCAGGTCCGTGCTTCCACATCATTGGGTTCTGTCACATCTCGGGGTTGGAGATCGGCGCATCACCCCGTTGACATTGGCCCATCCGCTATACGGCCCTAGACGCACGCACTGTGTCATGTGTCCTCCGACGAGTAAGTTGGCATTCAAATGCTGCCGTTTTTTACGGCGCGTCTCCAGATTTCGCACCCAGGTCTCGCACCGCATACCCGACTCACACCAACGCGCGAGGGGCAACATGATCTTCGGAACGCACTAAAGACTGAATGAGGTAAAGATTATTTAGACGCGCCTGACTCGGTCGGGCGGCACGGGAGCTCTGTCCCAAGGGACGTAACTTACGATGGTACGTCCACGCATCTCCGAGCTACCTCACTACCATACAATGCATAAGGGCCTATAAGGTGTGCATCACTCAGCGGTTCGTTCGGTCACCGAAAACTTCGAGTACGCGTCAACGAGACTCAAGCACGCAGCTATAGGAGATCCGCACTGGTGTACTAGACTGATGTCCGACGCCATGCCCCATCATCAGAGCGACATGCGTTAGCGCTACTCACGGCCTGTATAAGGTGACCATGACCATCAAATACTCACAATTCAGAAGGCGTTCGAATCCCAGTTCTTGCGACCGGAACACCAGATTGATGAGGAGGAATACTTGAGCATTCCCTACGATGGTCGGGATATCAAAAAACGCGGAGATTAAGGTGAGTGCTGACATGTGTCATCGGCTCCAAGACGCAGGCTGCCGAAGGCGGTCTGCTCGCAACAAGATCATAGGTCTTCAAGTTGAACGATGGGCGTGCCGATGTTTCAAGTTCAGGTGCTCGACGAAGCTACTACACGAACGATGACGAACCACCGCGCTAGGTAGTTCTTTCGGCATGCGGACCAGCGCATAGTTCTATGGGTGGCATTGGCCCATTGTGCTACGTCCCATATAGCCTTGGAACGAACTGCAGAGATATCTGCCTACCCTGTCTTGGCGTGAACAGCTTTTGTCCGGAAAGGCCGCCCTTGACACCCTTCACCCCGTGAGTTCCCTCTTCACGAAATTTCCGTCGGTAGAAACCCTTTGCTTCGGTGTTTCACGTTGGATCCAATGTCAACTTCCAAGCTACAGCTCATGAGTATGGACGCATGCGTTGCCCAGGTTGAGCCAAAGGCCGATTAATACTTCTCTCAGAGCTGCCCTGGATGAGACTGTGAAGGTGATTGAGCACTGCCACTTCAGAAGGGCTCGTAATGTCCACGCCACAAAGGCTACGTCAAGCATTCCAGGCATATATAGCATTACTAGGCTATGGTACAAAGGGAACTCCTCAAAGAGATTGGTGCGAAGCCGAATGCTCGGTGCTGCTGGAGGCACTGCGCAATGTTGAGAGAGAAACGGGAAACCAATACTGGGAGCTTGAAGAACTGAATAAGACCATCATGGAGCTTCATTACGTCTACACAAGAGACGGCAGCGAGCAACTTGAGCCCCGAGTCCAAGAGATTGAATTGAGTGTCATGCGTGACGCCCTGCAAGGCATTTATCCACATCATAATGTTAAAGGAAAGGCGCCCAGCAACAAGCGACGTCGGGAAGCCTGGCCTGCCGCTGAGAAGTTCAAACCTACTCTTTCGTCTTGATTCCAATGATGCTCTTGCATGCTTAAGGTTTTTTCCTGCTCGCACAGTACGTGTTCACGACACATCGTGCTCTTGTGATGCTCTCACCACTGTCACTGGCTCCACCTACGCATGTTCCCGCGGCGTGAATGCGGGCACTCTCCTGACGACTGCTGTCTTCTGGTCTCCCCCGGATCTCGACCGCATCCCGTCCATTGCTTTGGCCAGTTTTCAAACGGAGGCTAAGCGGCGCAAATGCTCGGTGAATCGTCTTTGGCTCCACGGCTTTGGTTTGTCGCCCGAGTTGGCGATGCCCGGTCATGTACCGAGGGGCTCCCCTGAGATGGCTCGACATGTCTTGTTATGTTGCGATACATGCGTTTGTACCAGCGATGTCATGAGTCCTGTACAGTGGCCGATAGTAACTTTACCATCAAAGGTCGCCAAGGCAAGCCTTGAGCTTCGACTCGGCGAACCCCAAGGAAGAAGCCGGAACGTCTCTCGCAGTGTGTAGCTGCATCCCGAATGTATAGGGAAACAAGGTGGCTGATCTTACTCGACCCAGACGAACAGCATGGGGTATGACGCACACCCACGCGGAGATCGTTTCGGGTAGACAGGGTGCTGGCGACGTCGCACCCACCCTAATCGGTCTGGGTCCATTGGATCGCTTGGGTTGGGCGCGCACTGGCAGGCGATCTATACTGTCGCCTACAGCGTCTGCTCATGTTTTCCTCTCTAAAGACGAGATTTCAGAGTGCGCAAACCAACCTTAAACTCACACCGTTTCTGAGCATGTGAGACATTCCTCCGGTTACATATAAAAGGAGCTCAGACCCCAGTATTGTCTCCTCAGCTCGAAACAGTCCCTCAGGCATTTCACAGCTACTCGTCTCAGCACTCAGCAACAACACTCCAGTCGAAATGTTCGCCAGCCCCATCGCTTACTCTTACGTCGTACTCTCCCTCTCTATCCTTGCGGTCGCCATGCCCGGAGGTAGCCCCCCTCCCTCGCCCACGACGGTCACCATCACCCAGACCGCTTCGGGTCCCGAGCCGACCTCGGCTTGCACCACCGGTTCCATCCAGTGCTGCGACTCCACCGAAGCTGTAAGCGTCCTCCAGAGATGCGATTTATATTTTCCTTTGTGATTGACTTGTGCCCATGACAGGCTACGGACCCGGACGCAGCAGCGATCCTAGGCTTGCTCGGCGTTGTCGTCGAGGGTGTCGACGTCCTTGTTGGGTTAAGTTGCTCCCCGCTCACTGTCATCGGCGTCGGTGGAGGCGACTGCTCCAGCAACGTGGTCTGCTGTGAGGATAACGCCTACGTCAGTTCATTCCGTTGTCAACGTCCGCGGGTGGGAGCATACTCATGTTCAACTGCATGCAGGGCGGCCTCATTTCCATCGGCTGCGTGCCCATCAGCCTCTAAGGACGCGGTGGTCCTCATGGCCGACCCCTAGTCAAGTTAGGCCGTTACAACGGCGCGCTCTCACAGCGCTGCGACGGTGAGGGTTGAGATGGTCATTAAAATCAGTCGAAGGTCGTGTGTTGTTGGTTCCTCTGTCTACGGCCTTATCTTGCACCGGCGTAGCAGTATATGAGTCGAGTGGTTCTTTGTAAAATCTCTGTATGGAAAGCGAATGCCATGATGTATATGTGATCGATACGACTTTCTAGTTGGGCATCACGGGTCTCAGCGGATCCCATTGCAGCACCTTTGCCGCACCAGGCTGAGAAGAGCTAAGAGAGCCTCTGTCGACGCACGATGGACCGCATGAATGAACATAGATCGAACTAGAATGTGTGAATCGATAGACTACGTCTAGACATGCGTTAGAAGTAACAGATGCATGAGCACGGACCAACAGCGAGCACTGATGGCAAACGATTTTAGACCACCTTGCCTTGAAACGTTACGTCCCTCCCATACTGTATGGGGATGGTAAGGGGCTTGAGCAAACTAGTACCATCGAGGTGTGCAGAGTGGTGACCTATATTCAAGGGCTTCTCCCAATTGACGATGCGGGTGGTCGCAGACGGTAATGCACACTGCATTATAATATACCGCACATGGTTTGCCAGATCCGTGTAATGCTGTACTTGTATTCACGCCAGCGAGGAAGCGCGGACGTTGTCAATGGAAAGCCGTGGTAGCACCACAAACAGCCATGATAACCGATAGAGTACAGAAACCATAACTGTATAATTATGAGAGCGAGCGCAAGAAGCTGGAGATGGCTCTGGCGAACGCTGATTTCTGGGCGCACTGACAAGGATCACAAGTTAGGTCGATACTTCAGCGTGAACGGAGGTCGTACCGTCTGGCACATGTAGGTGCTTGTATAGCCTTCTTCGCCACAGAGAGGGAACCTATAGTTATCGCGGACATCTGAATCGAGTTCGAGCGCGTCGCAGTACCAGCAGCAACGCGCGAGCTGGTCCTCGTCAAGTATGAGCTCAACTTCGTGCGCGTCACGCTCCCCGCCTAGCTCCGCGTGCATGCGTTGCGTGCGCCCCGTGGGTCGTATGATCTCCGAGTCTGCGGCGCGCAGAGCGGCCAGAACGCCGTTTGGGGGTCCGAGCTGTGCCGGGTGACGGTCGAGGTCTGCGTCGAGCCAGATCAGGGGGCGGCCGGCAGAAGAGAGAGGAGGTACGGTCGACCGCGGTGTAGAGCTGTTGAGGACAGTGTATAGGTGAGTGGCAGCCATGCCGTATGCGCGAGCAAGAACGACAAGGTAGGTGCCAGGACTCTTGCGGGCGACGGCGAGCACGAAGCTGCCGTTGACGATGTCGGGCGACGTAAAAATGAGCATGGCGATGTGTCCACTGGTATTTTCGGTCGCTGCGGATGACTTTATGTGAGATGCAAACGAAGCCTTGCGTTCTTATATGACTACGTGGCCCTGGACGTGGAGGGCGTCATGATACTTAGTAGAAGAACAACGCCCGCAACGGAGGCGGTGTACTCAGACGCGCTGCGGCGGTAGGAACCGGCGCTTCCACCTCTGACTTTTGCGATCACCATAGCCCCGAGGCTCATCGTAAGTGTCTCAGATCCTCTATCTTGACATAATACAATCGACACCCTCTTAACCCATAGCCCTCGGGACAGGCCCAAATGTATGGGTTTTGAGGGGTCATGGGCTACGAGGACTCAAGCGCCCCTAAGCGCCACTTAAGCGCGCCCCCGATAAGTCCCAGTTAGCAAGAGCTGAACAGGCGTCAACCGAACCTTTGAGAGACCGCTATGGGTTTTCGAACTCACTAACCTACCATCAACGTGGTCGAAGCATGGATGGACACTTGGAGGACACTTGGAAGCATGCATTGAGTATTATGAAGGTTAACGATGAGCAAAATATCCATGCCAGCCCCATTACCGTATGGGTTTTGGGCCCTAGAAGGCCATGGGTTATTGGGTATTGGGGGCCTATGGGTTATGGGGTCGAATTCCCCCTATCCCGACTTGGGAAAGCCAAAATCCTATGGGTTATTGGAGATTATGGGTTACCAGGGGTATGGGTTAGGAGGAAGTGTCGACTGTATATTTCGTATACCCAATGATCGCTTGCGGACAAGTACTGAGCTCTTTCCTTCCAGAGCGTTCCAAGTACTAGCGCTGCACCAGAAGTGCAAAATCCGCGCTCTTACTCACAAATCTCCCGAGTCACTCGAGATTGTACTCCCGGATCTTCATAAGTACATTCTGTGACATCTCACCTATCACCTACAGTTTTTCGAGCTTCAAGAACGGAGCGATTGGGAGACCCGAGGGAGAAGATTGAGTGCAACAGTAATGCAACTAGTTGGAGCGTCTGAGTAACGGCGGCGTCACGGGCGGTCGAACGGCAATCGGCGGCATTTTGTAACCCCGCTGGGACAAGACACACACCTCCGCTATCCCGGCTAGACTGAGATCGGGTCCTTTTGGAGCTCCGACAGCCCGAAGGTGGCTACGAACTCGTTCAGCTCTCTAGGCCCACCTATTGCTCCTATAGCCTCGGAAAAATAGACGCAAGTTCTTCTTGCACTTTACGAACACATATTGAACCTTGGAGAGAATCAGACTGCAAGAACAGTGAGCCGAGGGCATTGATGTCGTGAAGCCCCTCATCTTTCCAACTAATAGTCAAATATCTTGACAACCTCAAGACCGTTTTTTCCAATTCTTTTACGATACTATTGAGAAGCTTCATACGCACACGACACAAAAAGGATCCGGTCATTTGATGGGGATCTGATGAATAGCGCCTTAATTTGCACTTCTGTTGCATGATTTCACTATTTGCACTTCTGGTGCAGCGCTAGTAGCTGGGGTACCCGACATCTCATCTCAATGCTCGATTTCAAAGTCCGGCGAAGGGCCTGGATGGCCGACAATATGCTTCATGGACACGCAGCGCTCGTTTCAGCAGAATGCGGTTCTGGGAAGGCTCTATCTAAAAACATCTTCGTCGATCTCGCTGCCCTTTATATACAGATGTAGCATAACAGAAGCGGCTATCCCAGCGAGCGGTGTGGCTCCGCGCTGTCGGTTTAAGTCAGTTCAAGAGCTCAACTACGGGTGCTGACACATGGCGAGGGTACAGGTTGACGAGCTGGTGTGAAGGTTTGCTCCTCTTACTGAGTTTGTCATGCTTTGACCGGTGCGCACATGACCCATCCTGAGTACCATGGGCGCGTTGTACGCGATCTTCGCCAAGTCGTCCTTACACGGGCGCACAAAAATTCGCAAGGCGTGTATCCCCGACAGCATCGTCAAGGATAGTGGGAAACCGCGCTTGAGGCTTCCGATTTCTTTGTGGGATGCGCGTCAGGCGAAGTCGTTGAATCTTCGTAGACGAGAGCAAGGTGACTGTTGAACGTATTTCGTCGACCGCCGAATGGGAGGTACTGACCAACTGGGACTAATTCTCCGCAGAATGGCGATGAGGACGGATAAAAATGAAGATCGATACACCACCCCTATTAAATATTCGATTCCGAGTCAGCAGACAGGCGTGGGATGAGATCGCCCACATTGGCAAATAGCAGTAAATACAGGAGATCGCGGAAAGAGGCACCCATGAGCCCCAGTTGACCGATCAGTTTTGCTCATTAGCCTGTCAGCTCGAACGAGGCTCACATGAATCACCAAGGTGAGTACTGTATAGAATGACGCACTCTGCTGTATCTCACCCTTCCTAGGGAAGACACAGTCGGGGCACCGCCCACTGAGCAGGCACGCCTAGCATCAGTGACCCTCAGATCGATTATCGCAAAGCGGACTTCTGTTTCGCTGGCGGTTTCTCAGCGCCGTCGTCTTCTGAAGCGAGAAGAACGAGCTGGGATTGAATCATCGACCATTCGGGCAGGAGACAGACGATCGATCAGCTGGAGTCAGTCTCCGGGAGCTCCATGCTTCGCCCTTTCGGGCGAATGCTATGTTTTCGGATGCGAACAATCGCGGCTAGCCGTGTCAGCCTCGAGGTTGGCACAAAACAAACAATTCAGCGCAGTCCGCCACAGAGCGCCCAGTATGGTACATAAAGCCGCTATTCCGTCCCTTCCCTCCTTCCTCACAACCACCACCGTCTCTTCTCCTACCCACCAACATCTCCCCCCCGCCGCCAGCATGGTTGCTCTCCACGCTCGGTGCCTTCTCTCTCAGGCCTCGCAGCCTACCGACGGTGATTAGCATGGGTCCCGACGACCACGGGTATTCTCCTCGCTCACCTTGCCGTTCAATCCTTTCTCATCGCCATCTACCGCTCACAGTGTCGGAGACCCGGTGCGCTCGACGTCAATTGTGAGTCTTTCACGTCCCTCTTTGTTCTGCGCCACATCTTGACTGTTGTGGTGGTTAGGTTCGATGCGTGCCATCCCGGGCAATAGCGGCCATCTAGCCTGTTCACCGTGGCGGCTCACCTCTACAGTGTGGTGTGGCTGCCAACATGGGTCGAGCGGGTGATTGCGCCCAGGCGTCGGTGCTCCGCGGCTGCAACGTCTTTCCTGACAACGCGCGTAAGTCGGAGTGCACCCGGGACGAGTACCTCTCCGCCTTCACGGGGGTGGGAGGGAAAGGACGGACGCCGTAACCTGGAACGTGACTCGTAAACCGTCACGGGTAGACGACGTACGCGCCACCGCCGACTGTTCTACATGGAAGTCGCGGAACGGCGTCGCGTCGTCAGCGGACTGCTGCCTTGAGATGGTATGTCGTCGTCTTCGTTCTTCGTCTACTACTATACTCATTTTTATTCGGAAGCCCCCGACCTCTCCCTCATGCGCCACGCGACACCAGGCGACGGTCAAGGTACTGAGTGTGCAGCGGTAAGCGGACTAGAAGCAACCCCCTTTCGGCGCGTCCGCACCCGCACCCGCATTCCGGGGCACCTCTGCCGGACGTCATCTGCCGTGATCTGCAGTCGGAGCTGGGGCGTTGTGAGCTGTGGGGCATTAGCGCAGGCGAGTCCTATCCCAACCTCATCAGGCTAACGTATTCTATACAGGTGGACGACGACATCAGCCTTCCCCTCACCCACGCTGTCCCCGCAGTTTGAAGTGAGTCTCTTCGTCTTTGCCTCTTCCCGTCGTGATGCTGACTCGATTTGACAGATGCGGGCGTCGAGGCTTGAGCTCGCCTTGCCCCACCCTATGCCCGGTTGACCGCCCCGTCCCATGGACGGGGGTCCTGCGCACGGCGTGCCTCGCATACGGGCTCACCTCAAGACCTCGCCGTATCCTCGGATCCGTCCAGGAATGGATGGCAATCGACAAGACTGGAAGTGGCTTCGAGGGCGCAACCTGCCCTCGATTCAAGACGCCGCCCCGAGGTACGGTCGTCCATTGCCTACATGCATGGATGTTCCTGGTGCAGGCCTCTTCGTGGCCCTCGGGACTAGTACCGCCTAGGCGGGAAGCTAACGTGCACTAAAATATGTTAAGAGAGCTCAGACGTTGTCGGTTTTCGATTGTCGGTAGATACAGTGTCGCGGTCTCATGTATATAAAGAAACAAGTGACAATACTCATAAAGCTTGGAGCTTGAGGGCGCAGCTCGAGAATAGGGGCCTTAAGCTAAACCCTACCTTAGGTGGACGCGAAGACCGTGGGCAAGTTATCGCTCCTCGATCGTGAGGATACTTCATAGTCTTCGCCCCTTTGGTGACATGGCAAGTCACTCGTGTTCACGATGTACAGAGAAAACCGGCCAGCTCATCCTCCTGGCCTTAATGACAGCCCAGTTCACAGTGCAGTGTTTCAGGACTTCTAGCGGTGTGGTCGCGAGCAGGTTCCCTGACTTCAGCTACAGCCGTAACACCCTTCGCGCCGAGTGGAAAATCATTTCCGAGATCGACGCGCAGTGCTCATAGAGCTGGGGAGGAGTGTGATGCGGACTGCTGTAGAGATGATCCACTAGAAGGGGTTTGCCTCTGTATACAACTTTGGTGAAAGATATCACGTTGATCACATGGAGTTCCGCTTTGCATGCAATTGGGAGCGAGTCGCGGAGGTGGCCGTTGGGCAAAAATTTGCTCACACCTCTCCGGACATGATCAGTCTCCTCCTCCTGGAACAACGGGTTGCGGGAAAAGCAAAGCATGGAATAGAACAGCGCACGAATCCTGTAGTGAAGGAACAAAGTCACGACCTATCCACAACCCATTCCCGCACGGCCTGACAGCCCCCAATCTCGGGGTGGAGCAGTACCGCAGAGAGCCAGTGCTGCAAGAGGCGCCTCCGCCGGTCGAGAAATGTCGGTCGAAACTTCGCAAGGGGAAACTTTGGCGGGAGGGAGGGAATGAAAGGCTGCTGACTTGCCTTGAACGAGCAGCGTGCATATTAGCCACCACAAAGGCTAGAGATTGAAGTATGCTCACCGGAAGCGTCGCGCGAAGCCTGGCGTAGAGCTGTGCGAATGCGCTGTACCGCTTGAGGGCGTGTATGACGGTTCCCTCCTTCGTCCTGATCGCACAGTCGTACACTTGCGAAGGCGTAAGTTCGGTATGAAGGTGCGACGGTCATGCATCGCGGGACGCACCAACATATGCACCACCGCGTTTGTCTCCCACACTCGTCCACCCTGGAATCTCGACCCCTCTCGCGAAGGCCTTGCTCTCTCCGGAGTTATCCCCCAGCCAGATGTCGTTCGAGAATATGGATCGCGCCTCGACCGGTGAGAGAGGAGGGGAGTCTGGCTGGCCGAAAGGGTAGATATCTTGTCCAGTGGTGCTCGCGCTCTGTCCACGTTACGAAGGCGATCGCCGGTCAAAATCACCGCAGCCATGACGGAACGGACGCCCGAGCAGCGAAAACATGGCAAGACTCACATCGACGATGTCGTCGTAGAACTGCGCCTCCTCCTCTATGTCAATCCTATCCGGGATGAGGACGAGCAAGCCTTTAGAGTCTGAGCCGTCGGAAGGCTGACGGCTGAAGCTGGTGCTCGACTCGGCCGAGTGAGAGGGACTTGAGGGCGTTGAAATCATTCTGGGCTGATTGATGTCCTTTTTGGAGTGAAAGAAAGAGCGACGGTTGCATAGAGCAGTTGGAGCAGTCAGTCCATGGGGAGCGGAGGAGTGGTGGAGAGTCAGAGAGAGTATGTCAGCGTCGGCGAGCCTCCCGGACGTAATCTCGTGGGAGTTGGGAGCTCCTCCCAGGCACCGACGACCCTACTGCCACAATCCAGCGTCTACCTAGTACTAGTCCATCATTCACACTTCACGTTCATGAGAAACGGTCAGGCCAAGCTCAACTTCGTCTTCACTTGTTACCGTCTGATTGCGTCGATTTCGCATCAGTGGACAGTCCGAACCAACTGCATAAGTAGAAACAGGCAGTATTCCACATTAGTAGAGAAGAGTCGAAACCATCATGCCGCCTTGAATATTACAAGCCACACATCGCTAGCAACCCGAGTCCAATCGTCGGACAATCCAAAAAAATGGCCCGAAAGGTATCGCGCAGTCGCACGCTGCAGGCACAGGAGGATGTCCTTTCCGTCAGTCAATCACAGTGACTCGTCCAAAGATCAAACGAACTAGAAGAGCAGTGTCATCCTCGTCAACGGGATACATTATTGGATCTCGTTATGGTGATAAGCACGTTCGCTGTCATTCTAAGAGAACATCTTACACTCTTTCAGGAATCGAAGGTTACTTGAACAAGACCTGAGAACGAAGACATCCACATTCACAAAGCTGACCGACTGAGTACTTTCCCAAGACGAGTCATCCTACTACACTTGTATACTCCTTAAAGCCTGTGCGAAAGCCTTTTCACGAAGCAATACACTTCGCTCAAAGCTGTCCATAGGCGGACCAAGTCGGGCAGAGTTGATCCCAAGACTCTGCGAAACGCATTGAGCGACCCATCGTATAGAACATGAATGTCAAGAGGCTCACTAGACGGGACGACGTCTTTAGGGATGTCAGGCACGTCCTCTGCCATGACCACAGCCATTCCAGCCTCAAGATGCCAGTCGATGTGACAGTGAAGGAACCAGGGCCCTGGGTTGTTGGTCTATCATAAGCAGTATCCGCGGCCCCTCGTTAGACCCAGGAATCGCACGAGATACAGCATATGAAGTATGCCCGTACCTCAAACCGAATCGTGACATTGTCTCCGACTTCTCCAATGCTCACGGTATCGCGACGAACAGGGTTCACGTAGTTGGGTGTAACCTGACCGGCGCTCCGCACGACAGAGAACGCGTGCTACAACAGTTGCTGTCAGCCGACATTGCTTCACAATATGACGAGGATGAAGACGATACGTACGCCGTGCAGGTGAAAGGGATGGGGCTCTCCCGGAGTGGCCGCAGGGAGCGCGGGGAACGATATCTCAATGCTCTTGTTGGGCGGCAGATAGTACACGCTTCCTGCGGGCATGAGATCGAGCGCACCAGGGGTGCCACTCAGAATCTGGAGAAGAACAGGAACCGAAGGCGACGCATAGGACACATTGTTCGCATAGAAGAGCTGTGTAGTCGCATTCTGGACAGACGACGTGAGACGATCTACTTCTCGCAAACATGTGAACTCACAAAAGTGAAGTCAAGGTTGATGTTCACGTCCGCGCCTCCTGGGAAGGGTTGACCAGGCTAGTCTACATCAGCTGCATGACCATATCCAGACGTAGCAAGAAGCACTCACGGCAATAGGGTCCACCAGGGCGTGCAAGTTCGACTCGTTTAGCGGGATCACACTGGGAGTTTGATTAGTCGTGGGATCGGAATCTGGAGCGCCAACATAGCGCAAAATGGCCGAATTGATGCCACCAGCGAAGCCTTGTCCATCGGGGAGCGCGACGCTCGGGTTTGCCCTGATCCAGTAGTTATCCACGGCTTGAGTCGCGTTCAGCTGCGGCACATTGTAGCGTGAGAGCCCAGACAAGGAAATGAGAAGGGGAACGCACAATGATCGAGTATCGTTGAGCCGCGAAGATCTGGATGAAGTCAACCTCGAGCGGTTCAGTGTACTCGCCGTCCGCCTCGATGATGGTGAAATTGTGACTGTCGATGGTGAAGTTGTAGTTGGGCTCGCACGCCATGTTGAGCAGCCGGAACCGATACCTTAGAGCGAATAAGCAAAGTTTCAGGGCATATACTTTTAGTCGATGCGACGCGTACCTCTTGCCTTGCTCCACTGTGATCACTGATAAAGGCCACTCAGCCGGGCCTCCGGTGTATCTGCCAAGACCATTGATGAGTGTAGCGTTAGGTGTCCTAGGGCACAATAAGTAGTAAGTGGTGTGAAGACGGCTCTACGGAGTCCAGGCTGTACTGACGGGAACCTAGGTCCAAGGCGCGCAGCAATGTGCAGCCAGTCAGCAAGCGTGATTACCGTAGATTCTGTGAGATGTAATTAGTGAGCCATCGAACCGTGTCGGAAAGCGACAGCCTCACCATCGTCGACATCGTATGACGATAGATACGGATCCTCCGGATCGTAGATGACCAGAGGGCCACGGAGTCCGTCGCAATACTGAGTCATGTAATGACTGTGGTACCAGAATGTCCCTGGGAAAGCTTCAGTTGGGGTACATCACACATGTCGTGTGATTGGGAAGCAACTCACCGGCTTGTCCAGTTGCAGTGAAATTGTACAGGAAGGAGTTGTTCGGTGTAAGCGGGCATTGCGTGACAAACGCTGTCCCGTCGGCATAAGCCGTCGAGTGCTGAAAGAGGCCATGCCAGTGCTGCCCGACGAATATGTCGGCCCCGTCTCATAGGTTGAATCAATCGAGAGCACGTACGACAGTGGTGCCCGTGAGCATAGTCTCGTTGGTAAGTAGGTCAATCACGTTGATCTGGAAGTTGTCATTCTAGAGAGCAGATGTAATTAGCGATCGCCGCTCGATTCGAATACAAGAGATCGACCTTGTTGCCAATGATCAAGGGTCCCGGAAACGTCCCGTTGGGCAGCACGGCCTGACGAGTGTATCCGTCGGGAGTGACCGCAGCATCGACGATGTTGAGCGTCGTGATCGGACCAGCTTGAGCCGAGCAGCGGTGCACCAAGTAGGCGAGAGAGGCCATGAGGAAGACAGGGTGCTTCATGATGGCGAGAACAGCTGTGGCTTTCGTGTACTAGTGAGTAGGTACCTCTAGATGAATTGGAGGTGAAGAGCAGGGCTACCTTCTCTTTGAGCTTTATACGCTACCAACCGGATGTCCAGACGCTCCATTGCGTCTCAATCATGCAACGACACGTCCGCAGTGGCGTCGACTGCAAGACGGGGCCCGACAGCAGGCGTCTTAATCGCGTCTCACATGGTCTAAGGCGTCGCAGGACGCCTTGACCAAGTATTGGGGCTTACAGGAACACCTCGCCACGGCTATGTTCGAAGTGTTCATTCTATCGTATGTTTTCTAGCACTGAACTCGCACTCTCCTCGATGTCGCTGTCATTGCAAACGCTCACTGCATACAGCTCAACTTGTTAGCCCGACCGAGCAGGAGTGACACTCCACTCACCATCTACCAGTACGCACAAGGCAGCGTGCAAGACAGCCAGAAGCGCCACCATGACCGCTCTACACCCAAATTTAGCCACTCATTGTCAATTGCACTATTAGTCTGCATCGCTACACCACATAGCCGTTCACCGCGGGAAACGTAACAGCCAAAAGCAGCGGATAGAGGCATTTTGGCGAACCCATGCTGTAGCCGCAGCACCTCCATTGTCGCCAGGTGTGCGCTTCGCGCGGTCATCATTTGTTATGCTCTGCGCTATTCGACCTAGGGTCGGGATGTGGTGCACACCGGCGGCCTGTTCGAGGCGGCCGACACAGTCTACAGCCCATTTGAGCTAGAATGTACTATGTTCATGTCAGCCACCGGGGACACGCATGGGTTTCATTGTAACCTTGTACATACCTTGGGGACAGGCACCGCATAAACCCCACATAGACCCCGAGGGGTCGCTGCAATCGTACCGACTTAATGCCCAGTGTCTCGCGAACGAGTCAAATAAATCGCATGCCTCACTGACTTGAATAGGGTGGCTTTCGATATCGCTCGGACATCCAATTCTGCGAGTGATGTAAGAGGGCGGCCGCCGCTACCTTGTGAAGACAATCACGTCGGGCATCCGACGGACGTCCGCGAGCTTGTGGAGGCCATACATCTTCATGTCGCAATACATGAGGATTGAGTCTGCATAGAGATACAATGGTGAGTTCTGGCATGCATAGGTATTAGGACTTGTCGCTAGTTTACAACTGAACGAGTCTATTACTGATAGCGCTCGGAGCGAGCAGATAACGAGCGGCGGGAGTGTACAATAGCGCTACACAGTCAGCTAGAGTGCCGCTAGCCGACGTTTCCACTTTGCGATCTATTAATGATACCGGTGCCTCCGTGTCCCGAGCGCGTGTGCTACGAAGGCTTCTAGTCTTGATGGTCGAGCACCTCCTTAGCGCGTGCGACGTACAGCTCGAATCGCTTTTCGAAGCCCTCGCATATCCTGCGCGCGACGCCTTCGGAGCCGGGCACGAGATCGGCGGAGACTGCGACGGAGAGCCCGCCAGCGTACGACATGATTCCGATGCCGATGGTGCCCGCCCCCGCCTGGGGCGGGATGGCGGACCATTTTACAACTTCGACTCCGCTCCAAGTGATCGGACCCTTGGAGGGTCCCGGAACGCTGAAAATATCGCTGTCAGTACATGTACAACAGAAGAGGTCGCCGAAGGTGCTCATACTTGGTCAAGATGGCGGTAACTAGAACGTGAACAATAGACAATCAGCGACGCAAGTCGTTGAAGGACATAGTAGAACGTACACGACTCCAAACATACGTCGAGGAACGGTTTGACGACGCCGTTTCTCAACACCTTCACGAGAGGGTTCCAATGTGCACGCGACCTCGAGAACCACGACAACGGGAAGAGGATCGGCGCCTGTCCTGTAAGCTGCAGGAGGCGGAAGCAGAACTTGGGCCATGCGCTGTGCTTGAACAACGAGAGTTCGTAGCGGCACCTGTGGATGTGCGCATGAATCTCGTGAACGGAGATGTCGGATGTGAGGTTGGGTGACGGGTTCAGGTAGACGTTGGAGGCGGTCGACAGATTCCGCATCGACCAGTCGCCGGGCTTGCGGACACTGATCGGTCTGCACGGTAGGTTCATGAGCAACGACAATGAATCATACACGAGATGAAACTTGGTACATACATGAAGAAGCCCATTGGGCTGGGCAAATACTTGTTGACGGTCCGCCTTACTTTACCCCACGCCGTGCGCGGCTCCGGCTTGGAAGCAATGATATCCCCGAGCACGTCCGCCATGACGGCGCAGACGACATCGTTAAGGGTGACATGCCTCTTTTTGCTGCGAACGTTTCGTCGCTGGTCCTTTGGAACGCCAGCGACAGCGTATCCAGGGCGGGGTCCAGAGAACGCTTGCTGGCACACCTTCACATCTTGCAGGCTGAAGATGCGCGTGCTCGAGAACTCTCGATGGGGCGTGCGTTTGCCAGGCTGGTCAGCAGTGATCATCTCGACGCGCCAAAAGGTGAACAGGAAGAAGGCGATCATGCGTAGTCCCTGGAACGTGCTCCAGAACAAAGAAAATATGTTCTTGACGACCACGATCAGCCAGAAGAGAAAGCCAAGTAAAAACTGGAGGAAAGGGGCGACGCGCTCATCGGAAGCGTAGGGGTCAAGCGGCTTGAAGGATTTAGAGTATTCGGACGGAAGGAGCAGACCCCGCTTCGCTCTGTCAAGCTTGTCTGAGGCGCGGTTTATCATCTGGGCTAGGTCATCGAAGAATGACGTCAGGTACAGCTGGCTCATCACGAATCCTTACGTTCATGTAACAGGTCAGACAGGCTGGTATGAGTTTAAGGAGCGCATATATGCGTACCTTGACCGTCAGAAAGTGTATGGTGCCTACGTTAGAGGCGGTCAGTCAGGTGTATGCGGCAGCACCACGACGACATACCCTTTTGCGACGATAGCACAGGCACCATCGTCGCCGTGGTAATTCTCCACGATTAGAGTGTGCCAAAGCGGCTTTGAAAGATCCCAATCCTCCGCTATGAACTCGCCCACCTGTCACGCGTGTCAGGTAATTCTGTACTCGTCTCGGGGTTTAGAAGACTCGTTGGACCTACCAAGGCGTCGAGCTCGCGCTTTCCTGCGGGCTCAGGTAGCCTACGCACATGGATATGATTGAGAACGTTGAAATCTGGGTCGTCGACAAAGGTAGGGCCATGGAATAGGCGTCCAACAGACTCGAGTTTTTGCCGGAATCGGGGGAACCTCTCCGATTGGCGCGTGAATTGCTGAACATCGACGGCTTAGCCGAAGCCAAACTAACGAGGATGTTGTGGTTAAATGGCTTACTTGAGCGACCTTCTCAACTGTAACGTAGTCGCGCAGGATGCAGACGGATGTGCATGCCTGGGAAGAAAGTAAGGCACTACGTCATACGTGATCAAAGCCATCTTTCGACACATACCGGGTTGAAGTCAGTGATGTCGGAGAGTAGTAGCCAAAAGTTGTCAACTCCTCCTATCATCTGGCGACGCTCCGTTGCCTCTTGCGCTATGAAGTCCGCGACGCGGTCGGCGACCTCCCCAACACTGCCGACGCGATTCAACTTCGCGTCCACATCTTCAGGCGCCGGCGGCTGAACGTCCCCGTCATCGTAGTAGTACGACGCAGGGGTGCCTGGGGATGCAACATGGACATGACCGTTCAGTATTCGCCTCTGAAGGACCATGGTAGCGGCAGAGTCGTTGTGGGTGTCGATCTTGAGATCAAGGTGAGAAGAAGAAAGCGAAGCAAACGCCTGGCGAGAGCAGCATGCACGCCATGGAGTAGCACAGCCGCCCAAACTGTAACTCGTTGGCGCTCCCACCATGTGATTCTCCGGATAGCCGGCCACGTGGACCCAGCTGCAGGCGTTGCGATTTCCAGCAGCTGCTGCTTTATGGCCAGTGCTTACCGCGGGTCTATAAAGCTTCCTTCAAAAAGCAAGGCATCCCTACAAGTGGATCTTGGGGAAATATGGCGTTCGCCGACGAAAGTCGGAATTGTTGGATGGTTCCGGCACCTTCATCGTAGAAGGAGAACGGTGGTTCGATTCCCCTCCCTCATGGGAGCCGTCCATGAACCGCGGGTCTATCTGCTTTCCTCTCGCCTCATCTCAGTACGTATGGGACAAACCTCGCAAATTTCCGTTACTCCTAATTGGCAGCAATTGACACTCAAGACCCATAAGGTATTGCAGCATGATAAAGGACATGCGTAATATTGAAGCTTCCGGGAGCGAAGAGTGTACCTTGGTTCAAAGATTTGCCTGAAGAGAGTGTGCGCAGACCGACGCTCGCTACTGGATGAAACGACAATACACCTCACTGATGACGACTTGTATGCTGCTCTTCCCACATAAGACTCTATACAGCGGGAACGTGAACGCCATCTACATGGGGAATTGAAGGCGAGTCGATCGACTATTCCCCGTCCGAATGTTGACAGGATCCAAACATCACAGAGGATCAATCAAGTCTCAATTTGCTCAGCAGCCAAAGAGACTGGGCGCTGTATTAGCAGCCGTAACGAATGTGTCCGCGGGGGCTTGGCGAAGACACGCCGACGGTCTGCACGAACATATTGCAGGATGGCAGCTGAGTCCAGATGTCTCCCGACGGTGGAAAGGATTCGTCCGACATGATGGATCCAGGAACAGGCCCCCGTCGTTGTCGTGATTGGTGAGCATGTGTAGGCTATCTACAGTGCGCCCGGAAAATGTCAGAGAGTCAGGAGCAGTCAGCGCATGTGACGACAGTACGAAGACAGAAGATATCACGGACATGGCGGCACTCTCCAACTCCAACGAAGAGCTCGACATCGTAGTAATTACGTAGGCGGTAGGTCAGCAGGTAACGCCAAATGACATTCTAGGGGATGACGCACCATGTCGTCAACTCCAGCCTCTTACGCCTTGTGACTACCGAGGAAGCCGAATGCTATGCACGAGAAGACAACTCCGAGGTCCTTTGATCATGCGATATCATTGCTCAAGAACTCACCATTGTAACGAAGGCTCACATAGACGAGTGGAATGCCTAACTCGGCTGACCTCCTCACGAAGACGTCGCCATGGTATTTGGGGAGTAATGCCGATTCCCGTCATGAGCGAAAAGAAGGCACGCTGAATGTCACCGCAGTACGAGTGTTTTGCTTTTGGATGCGTCACCTCAGAGGGCAAGGGACGATGATGAAACCGCTACCGGCAATCCCTCAATGTAGCCTTGCACGGAGCAATCTTGGAAGCCGTCACTCAATAGGTGCATACCCAACAGATGTGAAGCTCACAATGCATCCCTGCCTATTCCAATCTAATGATTACCGTCTTCAGCTCGATGCGGTGTAACCAGCATCAGCAGCGACTTCTGTTCTCGAAGCACTTTCGTTGACGTCATTGAATGTGGAAGAATGGTTAGCCATGGCGACCGTTCAAGTAGCTGTGACATCGTGGGTCACCACAGCCTCCCTGGCCGACTCTCGGGAAGAAGCTTCACATCGTCCATGTATCGAAGACTCAGAGGACAAGCCGTAAGATGACAGCTCACCGTGTTCCCTGTCGACCGGCCTGAATCGCTCCGTATGAACTGCCTAGATCAAACCCTCCTCTACATGGCTATGCAGGTTCCATCCTTTTGCAACATGACTGTGATTGATGCACGGACGGTGAAGGACGAACTGATCCACGAAACGCTGCGGAGAACTTATAGTCGAGACGGTGTCTTCTGAGGCCGCCCTACCGCCTCGCACCTGCTACGAGATGTGCTGAGAAACTCTATGAACACCTCTGATTATGACAAGTTCTCCAAGATGGCGGCTTCGTGGACCTACAAGGCTCCGTGAATCGACCAATGTTCTACAGACAGTGTCAATCGCCGGACTTTTTGCATGACGACGGAACGGGACAACTCTTGGCTCGTTCGACATTTCCCATGGTAAGAGTACTTTGCGGCACCATCCGATCACCGTTACCCGGGTTCCCCGTTAATCTCTCCCACTATCGTGCCACCATGCTCCTTCTCTTCTCATATTTCTTGCATGATTGGACGTTTGTCTAATGGATCGAAACCAACAGACGTTCTTCGCCAGCGGCGCTCGGACTCGCACAAGCTGCCATTGCAAGGGTGGCTGCCATATCGACGAAGACGACTCTCATCTGTGTATTTGTGGAGTACTCGTCGAAGTCCACAATGCGTCACATTAATGAATGCATCCGTTCATCCCCCTTGTAGAGTCCAATTCATGGTCAATCCAACGCTCGGTGGACCCTGCTTCGTCAACGTTTCTCTCGCGCCTGTTCATGTTTGGGGTCCTTTCGCTTGTCTCCGTCGAGCCGTGTGTTTTTCGGGCAGTCATCCATGGTAACTGTCACGTTTCGCTCCGAATCTAGGTTACAGGTTTGCCAAAAGTCAAAACCCAAAAGTCAAACACACCTCCGGATAATGACGGGCTTTCCGCTTGAGCGACGAGGATTGCAGTACGCGCGTTACCGCGGATCTGTTAAATACACGGGGGTCTCGAGGCTTCCTCCCCCACTTGCACCTAGTCTTGCAACATACTGAGGCCGGATCCTCTTAACATTCTACTCTTAGTTCTCAACTTCCTCGGCCACTCCTCTCCTCTTCAAACAAGTCTGGCACTATGTTCTTCTCCAAGAGCCTCATTGCTATTTCCGCGCTCTGCTTAAGCCTTTCTCTTCAAGCTCACGCCCATGCTGCTATTGCTCCGGCTCTTGACGTCGAGGGTACTCCCGTCCGCAGCGACGTCCAACGCCCCACCAAGGCGAGGCCCTGTGGTAAAGTTGATCTCAGCGGAATCGACACCTCCACCGCCATTACCCCTGCTGCTAATGGCAGTTTCGTTGCGACCATTACCAACTTCAATCCGTGCGTGTCGAGGGTCTACTATGGATAGCCCCGCCTTTACTGATCGGATAACTACTGACAGTGGTCTCGATGGCTCACGTCAAGTGACTGCTGCCGTGAGCGCCGACGGCACGGGCCAGGACTTCGTCGACGCCGAGGTCCTCCAGAACGGAGAGAAGGTATGCCATTCGCCTTCCCGCAGAATTTCGCATCAAGCCGCTAACTGTAGCTCGTCTCTCCGTCAGAGACCCACCAGCACGGGCTCGCAGCAACTCGTCGTCCAGATGCCCGCGGGGATGACCTGCACGGGCGGCGCGTCGCAGAGCAAGTGCCTCGTATCCTTCGTCACCGCGGGCCGCTTCGGCAACTGCGTCGTCGTCGACCAAGGTGCTAGCGCGTCGACCAACGCTACGACTGGCACGGACGCCGGGATCGCGACGGATGCCGCCGCCACCTCGGTGGCTGATGCCTCGACGACTGACGCCGCCGCGACGTCGACGTCCATGGCTACTACTAGTGCCGCCGACGAGGCAGACCAAGCTCAGGCACAGACCAAGGCTGACAAGCTTAAGCAGCTCATTGAGTCTCAGCTCAAGAACAAGGCCGTCGTACGTACCTCCCGTCTGTGTTCTGTACCGTTGAGGGCACTTGCTGACGCGTTGCACAGGGCACTCGTGCTGCTCGCATCGCCCGCCGCGTTTCTGGGCTCCCCGTCGTAGAGGTTCTCGTGTGAAAAATGCATGCAGATAATCTGTGATATACTAACGGACTAGCCATTGGGGATGATCGACCGGTGGTTTCCTCCATTGAGGGATTTCTACGATTGTGTGTACGCCTTTGTGTTGCAGTTTTCGAGTACCCAATTCATCGCTTGACTATATGTATTGGCGTTGCACTGACGAGATGGACCTTCGAGTTTACTCAGGATGGTCCGTCAGACGAAGCGACTCACAGTGACTGGTGCCATGAGCGTGCCCAGGCTGGAACTAAGTACTAGTGCCGCTAACTGCCCCCGCTTGCAGAACGAGTGCCAGACAGTCGCAGCACACATGAGCTTATCAAGCGACCCAGTGACAGCAAGACCAGATAGAGATAGAAAGTAGTCCTCGTCGTGACCATGCTCACTGGCCCTAGCCCCATGATAGGGCGACCAAGAGAGGAACACGCGTTCAAGTTTGAGGAGGTGAACACCGCAGTCCCGTGACACAAGATCGGGCGGACCGGCAAACAGCGAGTACATGTAGATGTCAGACAGACGCCCTACTGCAGCTCTAGCCTCTCCCTGGTCTACCTATGTACGCATTCGGCTATTTCTGGCTCCAGTCCTCACCGACGCCTCGTGTTCTACCGCGTTGGCACAAATTCCCGGAGGAAGCACAGTCCAGCACAAATCATCGTCAGATGTCGTGCTGTAGGTCCAGCAGAGCGATGTGATCTCGATCTGAGCTAGAGCCAAGCAATGGAGGAGTGCGCGAGCGAACAGCACGTGGTGAGTGACAAACAATATGGTTGTACATTCAGCCTTCGGGACCAGTTACTTTACAGATTACATGCGCATTATCTGCATTGTGCAGTCGTCTACTGCCCGGAAACTTTCTTCCACGAAGGACGCGAGGTGAGCTCGGCCCACCATCTGTCACATTGCATACATCCATGAGAAAACACTTCAAAATGCAACACATTGGGTACTCACCTCTTTACGTTGGGGTACTTGTCTGACTCGAGGAGGTCAATGCCCTGTACTTTAAGAAGCGCACCGTAGGGAAGGTGGAAGATGTCGACGATGGTGAGCTCCTGCGCACACATACATCGTCAGCGATGGTCACAACAAACGAGACCATGGCAGCTTACGTCGCCCCCGATGTATTTCTGGCGAGAGAGGAGGGCCTCGTAGCCTGCGAGCTTGCCTGCCAGCGTCGTCTTGTGCTTCTCGACTGTCGCAGGGTCCGTCTTCTGGCCAAGCAGCCTGCAATCACCAGTTAGCCCCCTTGTCTCTACCCCTTCCCAACCCCCTGCGATGCTGAACTCAATACCAGAACCGGGAAAAACGAACGCTCACGGCTTGAACACGTTCTCAAACGCCAGCGCCGACACCGACGGGTCGAAGTTGCTCTGCTCGATACTCGCCCCTTGCTCGAAGAGCGCAAATTTCTGCAGGTTCTTCGGGTCCGGGATGATCTTGTCGACGCCGCCGTTCTTGAGCGCGAGGTAGCGCGCGATAGCGCGGGACTCGAACAGCTTGAAGCCGTCGTCGTCGATGTACGGCACCTGGCCGAACGGCTGGATGGCGACGAACTCGGGTGATTTGTGCTCGCCCTTCTGGAGCTCGATCACGACGAGCTCGTACGGGACCGAGAGCTCCTCGAGGACGGTGCGCACACGCTGGGTGCAGGTCGAGTGCGGGTTGCCGTAGAGTTTGAGGACCATCGTGGTGTTAGAGAGTTAGGTGAGTGCTGGAGAGTGCGCTGAGAGGCTGGGAGGCTGAGAGGGTGCTTGGGTGCTTGGATGCAGTGGTCAAGGGCCCATGCCCGCGGTTTTTATAGCTCGAGGATCAACCTCGTCGACAGTGCGGTGGAGAATCATGCCTTGCGGCTCGCCAGGTGATCTCGTCCCGAGCAGCGGTCTCCAGCGTTCGTTTGGAGATGACTTCGCGGGCGCCAGTATTAGAACTGTATGCGACAGCACAAGTAACGTAAACGATGTCGCGAACTCGTCACCAAGTTTTCAGCATATCATATATCGCCCGTATTCCCACGTCGGTGGCTTCAAAGAATCACGAACAGCGAAGAGGACATCCGACGTTTATCAGAATGGAGGCGTATCAAAAGTGCAATTCTCCACAGCGGCAAGATTGACAGGCTAAGACAACGAGCGTCCACTTGGTAGATGTATTCCGAGCTTGGTCACAGCGCCCACAACCTAAACCATTGACGAGCGCGGATGTAGGATGGAGTTGAGTCAGCAAATGGTACTGTATGCGAGATGTACGTCAAGGAAGTCTGTTTGTCACGGCTCTAAGGTGTAGTAAACGGTCAGAAGGAGGGTCGAGACCAGATGTCGGCAGAAATAGACACGTACGGTATGGCAAAGGCTATACGAATTCTACTTTCAGATTGATGTTTCGTCAGTTAAAGATTCTCCTGACAAAGCTTTCCCATAATCACCTCAGCGCGATGTGTCCGATACCGCAGGCTGACAAGCCTCGAAGCGAGTGCATGACATTGCACGCAAAGTGCCTCTGCCCGGCAACTGCCGATACTTACAGGTCGCGTCTTGCCCTACATATAGATTATTGCACTGCCGTCTTGCCCCGAATGATCTTATGCATGTGTTGCATGTGTTGCGCTTTCGATACCGCAGGTGTGTATAAAGGGCTGATCCGTAGCCTACGAATTTTTGATAGCCCACTCGAGAATCTTTCAGTCTTGAGGCGTCTGGCTGCAGCTTACAAGCGAGGCAGCTACATTCTCCAAGGCAACGGCAATATGCAAATGACCCATGCGCAGCTCGAAGCTGCTATGCCACAAGGTGCACCGTGCGTGTACGTCCCATTACTTGAAGTAGTCTGGCCATGGGATTGAATTGACTGATATAACTCCCGACAGCTTCTGACATAGCCTCTCACAGCCTCAAGTGACATGCAAGCGTCTGATAATGTACTTAGCTGTCGTTCCCGCCACAACCTCAAGAGCCATTGTTTTTTCTGTCTGTGATCTATGGGCGTTGCCTGCGAAGTGTACACCAAACTGCTCTTCCAGCGCGGCCATGGGCATCCTCTCTGGGAACCAGAGCCGACAGCATCAGGAGAGGTGCTCATCGGCGACGTCGGCTACATCCTTGACGGCGGTTTCTACCGTCTCTTCAACGCGACCCTTGCAGCTGACGACGCGGTGAACCAAAGATACGGAGTGCCCGATGGCTACGTGCCGTTCAAAATTCCTTCGACATTGAAGCACGCCCGAGCCAATGCTCTGCAAGCTGGACCGATCTGCAGCAAGAGCGTCACCGCAGTGACCGCAGATGCATCGCTGTAAGCCGCCTGATACCCACATACTGTGGTATGCGTTTCTCACATCCAAATGCAGTCAAGCAGGGGTTGGGAACGCAGGGGGCCTGGCCAGTCTCCGTTTCAAGTTTGCAGAAGAGCAAGGAGCCATCCTCGTCCTGAAGAACGACGCGCACCGAGAGGCCCTGCACCCTTGCCGGGATCTCACGCAGTACATCCTCCTCAATCACGCCGGATGGCACCAGTTCTCTCGGAACGTCTGCAGACTCGACCTCAAATCCCAAGACATCGTCTTCGTCTGCGGCTGTGTCAAGACAGCCGAATGGGCGCTTGCTGCCGCGACTCACCGTGCGCGGGATGGGGAGATCTCCTTTGGTGGACAATTTGCCCCGGTCTCCCAAGCGACCTTTTCTCTCTCGACCACGCAGGACGTCTCCACGTCCTGGGAGCATCGGAGTGGCCCCAAAGGCGCATCAAGGGTGGGCTCAGACGAATCAGCAAGCGATCAGTGCATCTTTCTCCACTATTACAAGGTCAAGCATCGCCCCTTCCTCGTACCGAAGGTCATTCGCGCGGGCACAGAGGAACCGCATTTGAGTCGTTCTCCTACCCCGGAGGGGCCCGATCAGATGGTGCACATTCCCGAAGAGGATGCCTCCACAACGGAGGTCGAAATGGTCCCGAGTTGGTCTCATCAGGCAAGAGGCTTTTGTCTGCTTAGTCGTGCATTTTTTGACCGATAATCCTAGGGCGGTGAAATGCTCGACGATATCTTGGATTACATCCTCGAAGTAGGGCAATTCTTGTCCACACTAGTCAACGTTAACAGTGATTTGTAGAAAACAGATGCAACCTGCGCCATCGCTTCCGACAGGGATATCAGTATGATCTGTGCTGTAGGTCCTGACTAGTCCATCCCTCTTCTGCTATATCTCATGTTCATATTAGCTTCAGGGTAGTGAAGGCTTCCTGCCAGATAGTGTGTCGGACCACCTCACCACAACGCCACCCATTCTCACTGTGACGGGCGGAGGTATGCAACATTTTCTGTCCCATAGAGCCTAAATCAGTCTAACATATGCATTCCAGTTGGAATGCTTGCACACAACAATGCATCTATCGATGGCACCCCGGACACTAGTGATTCCTCTCCGAGACGCTCGCCAATGGTACAATTCTTGCCGGGGCCTGCGCGACTCCTGCCATGTCGTCGATCGGGGCGGAACGGCCGCCGGTCACGGTCTCGATCTGTGTCCCGTGGTCTGTCGCCATTCGCTGCTGCGCTATCCTCGTTCTGCGCCCCGGGAATGTCACCTTCTCAAGATGCTAGCCATATACAGCCTGCGCCTCTGGCGACCATGGCTTCTCATGCATCTCCTACACAGCAGAACTACGTCATCCACACGGACGACGCGTCAACGAAGCTCTTCAACCGCGTCCGCCGACAATGCTACAACTGCCACATGACTGAAACCTCCACCTGGAGGCGTTCGATCCTCACTCCTAGCGAGTGGGTATGTAGCTCCGCATCTTCCCGCTGCTCATAGCGTATGAATGATCCTTGTTGACTCGTGTGTTTCAGCTCTGCAACAAGTGCGGTTTGCGCGAGCGCAGGCAGCCCCGCGTGCTGCCGGAAGAGGCTGCGGAATTCGTCGAGTTCTGCGATGGGGGCGTCGAGGAGCAGGGACGTGCCGATCCGCAGGCAGAAGCTCAAGCGTCAGCATCGCTGTTACTTACGGCATCCCCGATACATCTCAACGAGAGTAATCGTAGACGTCAGGGCAACAAGAGTAAGACTGAGGCGCGCAGAACGTCTACCTTCATGAGAACGTCTCCCGGGCCTTCATACGGGCCAATGTCGCTCGCAGACTACCCGCCCATGCCGCTTAAAAGGGCGAGGGGCCGTCCTCCAGGGTCAAAGAACAAGAAGACCTCGCAAGCGGAAACGGGAGCAGATTTGCAGGCGGAATATTGGAGTGAAAGTCTCAAGAAGTCAAGTGGAAGTGAGGGTGGTTGGAATAGGAATGGACCGAAGTTGGGGTCGTCGCAGAAGAGAGAGCGCGCAGCCAATGGAGACGGAGACGAGGATGATGGTGGAAGGCCCACTAAGGTTCGTGTTGTGTTTCCCTTTGGGGAGGTGGTCTTGGGTTACTCACAGTGCATCTCAAGAGGACACGAAAGGGAACTGCACAGTGAATTATGAGATCGGTGAATAGACGAGATTTGGCATCACGACGGTTGTCGGTGATGCTGTAGTACTCGGCATCACGGGGTTGGAGCACACCCCAACTGGTTCTCAATGAATCGCATCTGAAATTTCTATGTAACAGCGATGGAGTGCAGCCGCGATATGTATTCTGATCACAATACTTGGACAGTATCATGGTATGCTCAGTGACATTCCTTCAATCTCGGGATGAGGATCATAGAAATGGCTGGATTACTGCGCGTATAATTCACGCTCGAGCCTCGATCAAAATGTGCCTAGGTCATAAGCGGTCGCATGCTCGAATGCATGACGAGCTATATCGTGGTCATACTCCGTGGGTATTATCTTTCGTACTCCAAAGGTACATCACTCCAAATGTAGTACTAGAGTACCAACAGGGCTCATTGGACACGGCGTGAAGGATATTGTCACGCTCACGATGAAGTTTGATGGGCATCCAGAGAACACCCCATGGGTCTCAAATGTACGCGTCCGCCGCCGATTGGGCCAGGTGTGAATATGGTTGCCCTGATGAGAGATGGTATGCGGTACGGAGATGAGCTTGTTGAAGAAGAGGATGTCCGCCCAATGAGACTCTGCCGACGATGCTGATTCCACGCCACCCGAAGTCAAGGCGCATCGACCGAGAATGACAGCAAGACGCGGCTTCGTCACCAGGAAATCACTCTTGCCTGAGTACTTGAACACCAGCATCATGGGCGGGTCTCCGCTCCAGGAAGGCTCTGTCGGGGTCACTTCCTCTAGTGTCCAGTCTGGGAACTTGTCCTTGATAGTCTGCAGAGGAATACGAAAGGGTGGCGACAGGGTAAAATTGCAGGGAATGCTCAGAAGTAAATTCGATGAGGAAGGTGGAGGTCGATGTGTGATATAGATGTCTGTCCACCGAGGAGTAACCTCTCTGCCACGAAGAAGCAGGCCGTTGCTTGTCACCGCAACCAGCGCCGTTCGTCGAATGATGCTATATGTCGTATCCCATGATCCGACGTGATAGACGGAACGTAGTGGGTCTTGAGCGGAGAGGCAAGGAGTTAGGAGCAATGCCAGTGTGTGCTTCCTCCCGGACAGATGCTCGTCGGAGTAGCAGCGTAAGACTCCAACAGCGACGGATTCGGAGACCTCGACGACTTGCATTTGGGCGTGACACCCAAAAGGTGTCATGGTAAAAGAAGGGACAGCTGGAGCAGGGGTTCGTGGACTTCGCCTTGTGATTGCGTTGCGACCTCGCCGCGACGAAGTAGACTGCACAGACGGAGCCTAGGTTAGGAGCCACGTCGAGTAAACGAGCACTATATCAGACGTACCCGAGCACTAGGTATATCGCCGATTATAGCCCACACCTGAGGCTCAAATGATATCCCCGAGCAGAGATAGAAGTCGCTTGGAGAGCGAGCAAAGAGGTAGGTTGATGGAGCGTCGTGCAAGCATGCGGGTGAGCAATGATCTGGTAGCGGTCGCCCACTGAAATTCAGTCTCGTCAGCGTGGGATCACTGTCCCAGGCAAAGAGCGAGGTATCCGTGGAATTCTTCATGATCTCCTCCTGAAGTCTATGGAACGCGTGTTGGCCTTCCCCGTAAAGAGTGGGCATGTGGATGTCGAAAATGCCCATCAAGCAGTACGCCTGATCTTCCAAACGTCTCGTCTCGCGTCCTGCAGCCCAGGAGAGGCGACAGGCTACGCTCATGCTAGATACCGGAGCCTCCATTCGAAGAACCGCCGAGGGTACGGTCGTGATGTCTTGCAGTAGTTCGGCCAGCTCCATCTTCGTGCCCAGTTCTTCCCATTCTTTCGACAAGAATACTAGAAGCCCAGGCGCGATGAGCTCCTGTAGCCAGCATCGTCAATATTCCAGGAACACGAATACGTGCGTATGACATCGTACTTGTAGCGTCCAGCCTCTTCTATGCCATTTGCTCTCTCGGAAGTCTGAGCGATCTGCGCACAACTCTCCCCGGCTGTTCCTAGAGACGTCTCGAAGATATGCGTAGCATGCCCTTGCCAAGGAATAGTATCGATACATTGAATTAATGGCTTCCGAGAGTTCCGAACTACTGCTCTTGTCGATGCAGCAGGTGTCGTTCCAGATCCACTTGTGCCCGTGCCGTTCAGCAATGATGCACGACTCACGGATCTTATCGGAGGCGTGGTCGCGAGGTACAGTCCCATCTGCCTCGCATCTCTTTCGTAAATCCTGCATGTCTTGGAACGACTTCTCATCGGAATCCCAGACATGGGAGAGGATGGCGTAACCACCCTCGACCTCATCAGGGCGATCAAAGTGATGCAGTTCGGCACGGCCTGTGCAGAGGAGCCACATTCCCCTCGAGGGACTCGCTGAAACGGTTGCTCAGTATATAAGAGAGGTCTATGAGGTGGGGTACTAACCAGCTTGTGAGCTCCGAGATGGGGCGACGAGGAACTTGGCAGCCCTAGCCTGGCTATGATACAGGGGTTACGAGGGGCATGCAACTGAGACTGCTGGAGAGGCTGGCTGGCATGCAGTACGGACACGAGAAAGGGCAGTGTATTGATTCTCTGCCAGATACAACGTGGGAAGTTGAAACGTGCCCAGATATGAGGAAGCTATGGCCCCGTGTCCTATTATGCAAAGTAACCGCCGCCCTGCCCAAGCAATGGAAGATTCGGTGACAGCTGCCGCCGGTGGTAACCTAGTATATGGCGGTTCGCAAAATAATAGGCCCTCTACAAATGAATGACAGGCTCAGGTTGGTTAGAGGCCAAGGTGCGAGTTAGATCGTCACCCAAACGGCTGAAAGGGGCCACTAGTGATAGTCCATGAGACGGCTTGAACTCACCTTGCTGGGCTCTAAGTGCCAAACTACCTGAGTAGACTCACATAAGGTGCTGGTCCTACAGACTAACATAAGAAGAAGGGCCCATAGCTTTTCAAACTGTTCTCAAGTACTGATGGTTGTCGAAGATTTCGAACTTGCTTCAAGCGCGGGGCGCCCAGAGCGACTAGGTTTCATGTGTCTAAAAAAAGACGCTCCCATACGGTGAGATGGCCGAGCGGTCTAAGGCGCCAAACTAGGGGATTCCATGCAATCTATTTCGTCCAGATCTCATCCTATCCCACTCTCATCATTTTGCATGGATGTTTCGCGAAATCTATACCCCTGCTACTTGTGGGGGCATCGACACCACTTTTCACCAGCGTGAGTGATCGTCGTTCAACTTTAGGCACAATTTAGAGGGATATCTGAGCAACTATGGAAGAACTACGATAGGAGACAAGATTGTAGAACAGAAGGCCTGGGGAGGCCTCACCATGCACCAAACCGGCGACACAGAAATAGAGCATGTCTCATACAGATGGGAAAATTTGAGACAAGGGAGAGAGAATACAAAACGAATCGAAGACTACAAGGCGCTCAGGCGCTACCAGGGCTCGAACCTGGGTTTTGGGAAGACACAATTCAGAATCCCAAGTGATAATCACTGCACTATAGCGCCATTCGAGAGAATTTTGCCATATACTGGCGATGGCGTCCCGTCTACCATCCGCCATACCGCATATTAGCGGTGGAAGGTGCGCATTGCACCATCACGAACCCCGTAGAGGAGTGAGGCTCGCACTCCGACGGTTCGCGACGCAGAGCCGCCGTGACGCGCTTCCACATGCCGACGATCGAGCGGCGGAAGCGATGGCCTAACGTGTAGTCCCTGCGAGGGTGGACATGGGTCCGGCGAACGCTGGGCCCGCGCGGCCGTCTGTGTCTGTGACGAGGGAACGGGGATAATGTCAGCACAATGTGCTGCAGAAGTGAAAGAATGGGGGGCGGGCGGGTGCGGTGTGCGATACGTACGGGTGGTGGGCGAGTAGGGGCTCGATATGGGAGCGAGATGAGGTCGTGCGCTGCCTTGGGCGAGCGGAGCGGTAGTCGTAAGCGGGGCGGTGGTTGTACGTGTCCCCACGTGAGGAGTGATAGGTGCGGTGCGAGTGGATTGAACGGAGGGAGGTAACGCTTGGGTATGCGTCTACCCAGGTGACGTCTCGGTATGCTCGTGCATCCATGGCGGCAGGCATTGGCGGGAACGGGAGCATGGCAAGATGAACCTGGGAGCGGATAACACCGGTGCAGAGAGGGAATGCGCGGGAAGCCGGGTTCGACTCGCGACATCAGTGGGGGGACGGGGGACGTATTATATAGCTGAAGCCTAGACTGTTGAGGACCAACAAAGCTGCAGGTGCCACCGAGCGAATTTCGCATTTCACAAGTGTGGCCCTGCCAAAAGGTCGGATAGCGGCACGAAGAAGCATGGCTATGAGAGAGGAGAGACATACGAACGCGTGTAATGATGGAGCGCGACGGTCTAGATGCGTACAATGGGAGGGGAGTCGAGCCACCGAAGGCCATCGGGGGCCACGGTTCACAGCGCCGGAGACAGTGCTGGGCGGCGGCGGCGATAGCAGCGAGGACAAAGCAAGGCGGAATACCGGACTATTCCGCTAGCACGGCCGGGGGTTAGTAGAGATAGCTTTATGGAGGAACGGAGCGATGTAACACGCAAGGATTTGTGCGATTATGTAAAGCCGAGTGGGGCACTAGCCTCACTAGAAGTATGACTGCCAAAGTGACTTGAGTATAGGTATAGAGGGGAGTGCATTGGTGTGGACATACTGTACAACATCGCAGGTCGACCGCCGTGCACATGATCAAGTGAACGGAGAACAAAGCAAGACTGCAGAGGTCAGCGAAACAACAAGGGTTCCCATGGAAAGCGCTGAGGTGTCATATACTAGTATATTGTCTTTCAGTGTCCTAGGAACCCACAGAAGCCAAGTTGAGAAGGGGCAAACTTCACCCAGAGACGTTCAGTAGGCTACGAAGGACACGAGGGCAAGCCGAGGCGGAGGATAGCCGAGAACGATAAGCACGTGGCCGAGATAGTCTAGCGCAGATCAATCTCAGCCAAAAATTTGGACAAGGCAAGTGTGTCCGAGCGCCCTGCTCAAATTCCATCTCTGCCCGGATCCTCCTCCTCCTTCTCCTCCCCTCCGCTAGTCCTGGTTGTTGCAGACATGGACGTGCGTATTTTCTGCGTAAAATTATGCTCTAATGCACGCTCTTATAGTTTCTTTCCAGCCCACCTTCGTCCAGAATCTGCACAGTCTCCTCATACAGTTTACCTCCAATGACACCGTTCAGCTGAAGGCGGTGAGCAACCCCCTTGCCCGATCCAGTTTCCAGACACAGCTCTTACGCGCATGCAATTGTAGGCCACGGCTCAGCTAAACAAGGAGTTCTACAAGAACCCGCAATGTATCCCTGCTCTCGCGAGCATCATGGCTAGCTCTCCGGAGCAGGCAGTGAGTGTTGCTTCCTCGTTTGTCCCCACATTTCTCTCCTGTCTCTCGTGTATGCGATGCTCTTGTTCGGCAACGCGTAAGAGGATTTCGATTAGATCGTATGCATGTCGGCGATCACGTTCCGGACATTGAGGTCAAGCGACTCCGTTATCTCTACTACCTACCCATCGTCAAGATCGCGCGCGTCGTCAGTCATCCGTGCCCTCGGACTTTGCTTCAGGACGTGCGGAGGCATTCGAAACATCATCGCTTACCGTTTTGAGTATTGATCTTCCACTTCCTGACGCGGACCCTCAACTCCGAGGCGTGCCTCCCGGTGTGGCGCCTCGCACCACGTCTACCAAATATATCTGCTAGGTTGTCTATCACTGCTCGAGGTGACGCTGACTAGATGCATGTTGACAGGTTCGTCAACTCGCCGCCGTCGAGCTTCGAAAACGCACCATACAGGCTAGCGGAGACTTCTGGACGCAGGTGGACGCTAACAGCAGGGAGGAGATCAAGAGCAAGCTTCCCGAGATCGTCCTCGCCGAATCGAAGTAAGTATGTATGGGTCTTCACGTCGGCTCCGAAGCTCAACCCCTACCAGCAACCTCGTCCGCCATTCTATCGCCCGTGTCATTGCCGCCATCGCCTCCGTTGAAATCCCCCTCGGCCACTGGCCCACCCTCTTGCCATTCCTCGAACAGACCTGCCTGTCTCCGCAGGCCGCGCACCGCGAAGTCGGCATCTACATCCTCTTCGCCGTCCTTGAAAATATCGTCGAGGGCTTCGAGTCACATTTGCAGACGCTCTTCAAGCTCTTCGGCAACCTCCTCAATGACCCAGAAAGCGTTGAGGTTCGGATAACGACCGTTCGGTAAGCCGACTCGCCTTGATCCCTCTCATTAGATGCTGATCATCCTTCATCGCAGTGCTCTTGGTGTCATTGCTCAATACATCGACGCCGATGATAAAGCAGATATCGTAAGCCCGTCATGCTCAGGAGCAGGAGACTTCTCGCTTATAATTGAACCGTAGAAATCCTTCCAAGAGCTCCTTCCTGCCATGATCAACGTGATTGGTCAGAGTGTCGAGAGTGGCAACGAGGCTGGCGCCCGTCAACTTTTTGATGTTTTCGAGACGCTTCTCATCCTCGTAAGTCTATCAAGAGAACGGCTGACCCCTTATCCAAGTTAGTTGACGCCTTCGGTGTATAGGAAATCCCTCTTCTCAGCAATCACATCACCCCGCTTGCCGAATTCCTCCTCCGTTGTGGTGCGAACCGCAACTATGACCCGGAACTCCGTGTCCTGGCCCTGAACGCCCTGAACTGGACCGTTCAATAGTAAGGAGACCATCTGGCCGTCCCTGTATGCTTATGCTGACGTTCTCATTCATAGCAAAAAGTCCAAGGTCCAAGCGCTGGGCCTTGCCCCCGCCATTCTCGAGGGCCTTATGCCTATCACCACCGAGGATGAGCCCGACGACATCGACGACGACGCGCCCTCTCGTTCTGCCCTTCGCATCGTCGACTGCCTCGCGACTAGCCTCCCCCCTGGTCAGGTCTTCCCCGCTCTCAGCAAGCTCATCCGCCAGTACTTCACGTCTTCTGATCCTGCTCAGCGTCGTGGCGCCATGCTCGCACTCGGCGTGTCAGTTGAGGGTTGCAGCGAGTACATGACTCCTCTCATGGGCGAGGTCTGGCCAATGATCGAGGCCGGCCTCCAGGACAGCGACGCGACCGTGCGCAAGGCGTCCTGCGTCGCCGTCAGCTGCCTGTGCGAGTGGCTCGAGGAGGAGTGCGCAGCCAAGCACGCGTTCCTCGTCCCGACGATGATGCAGCTTGTGAACGACCCCGTCACGCAGCGCCCCGCGTGCACCGCACTCGATGCACTACTCGAGATTATGCACGAAGTCATCGACCAGTACTTGAACCTCATCATGGAGCGCCTCGTCGGCCTGCTCGACACGGCGCCCCTCGCGGTGAAGTCGGTCGTGATTGGCGCGATTGGGAGCGCGGCGCACGCGTCCAAGGAGAAGTTCCTACCGTACTTCCAGCCGACGATGGAACGCTTCAAGCACTTCCTCGTTCTCACCGGCGAAGGGGAGGAGCAGGAGCTCCGCGGGATCACGATGGACGCCGTCGGCACGTTTGCAGAGGCGGTCGGCAAGCAACACTTCGCACCGTACTTCAACGATATGATGGGCCAGGCGTTTAACGGTATCGAGCTCGGCTCGGCGCGCCTGCGCGAGTGCAGCTTCTTGTTCTTCGGGGTCATGTCGAGGGTGTTCGGCGACGACTTTGCGCCGTACCTCCCTACTGTCGTCCCTGCGCTCATCCAGAGCTGCAAGCAGGCTGAGCACGGCGAGGAGGAGAGCCTCACATGCAAGTCTCTGTTTTTCCACCATCTCCATCTGAACACTAGGAGCTGACTTCCGACACCACAGTCCAGAACCCTGACTTCGCGGCGAATTTCGCAACTGGCCTCACGCCTTCGAGCGCCATCAAAGTCTCGGACGAGCTCGTGAACATCGACGAAGACGACGGCACCGACCTTGACAAGCTGCTCGACGTGAATAGCACGATCTGCATCGAGAAGGAGATCGCGGCGGACACCATCGGCGTCCTTTTTGCGCACACAAAGGGCCACTTCCTGCCGTACGTTGAGCAGTGCACGGTGACACTCGTCGAGCTCCTGTCGCACTACTACGACGGGATCCGTAAGAGCGCAACGGATTCGCTGCTTGAGATCGTTCGCAGTTTCTATGAGCTGAGTGACCCGCAGGAGTGGCAGCCTGGCCTTCACGTAAGTTGATGCGGCTTGCATGCTGAATCTGTGCAGCTGACCTCTTTGATGATCCAGGGCTACCCCCCTCTCAACCCTCGTGTCAAGGAGCTCGTTAACGTCTCTCTTCCCCCGCTATTGGAGATGTACGAGACGGAGGACAACAAGTACGTGTTCTCGTTTGTCCCCCTATCATATCTTACTGCACTTGAGCGCCGAGTGCAGTTTGGCGAGATGAAAGAATTTACTCAGCTCACTTCGATGCCCGACGGGCGCGTGAGACGTAACCATAGATTTCTGTTCCCTGACCTTCAATCCTCTTATAATCATTGCTTCGTTGTTTCCGGTGCTGACCCCGACTTGTGTTATACAGGAAGGTTGTGTCGTCCTTGTGCGTAGGTCTTGCCGAGACGATCACCAAGATCGGCCCCGCCTTCGTAGAAAACCGTGAGTACAACATCAGCCTCATAGATTGTACAGCACACTGACTACCGATGATAGGCATCGAGCTCATCGCGAAGATTGCTATCCAAGTCCTCGAGCAGAAGGCGATCTGCCAGCAGGACCCCGACCAGGATGAGGCTGAGGAAGCTCCCGAAGACTCCGCGGAGTACGACTCGATTCTCATCTCGTCAGCAGGAGACCTCGTCGCTGCGCTCGCTACCGCTCTCGGACCCGACTTTGTGTCTGGTTACGAGAAGTTTGCGCCCCTGATTACGAAGTATTATGTGAGTCATCAGGCTCAGCCGCACATTGAACTCTAGGCTCATCTGATCGGTCTGCAGAAAAAGAACCGGTCCCTCAGCGACCGCTCGTCTGCCATTGGTACTCTGTCCGAGATCATTGGTGGTATGAAGAGCGCCGTCACGCCCTACACCCAGGAACTCATCGACCTCTTCTACCGCGCGTTGAGCGATGAGGAGCCCGAGGTTCAGTGCAACGCAGCGTTCGCCACCGGTCTCCTCATCGAGTACTCCAACGTCGACCTCTCGCCACAGTACCTCACCATCCTTGGCGCGCTCCGGCCCATCTTCGAAGTCCCCGCAGATGCGCCTGCCGCTAAGCTCAATGCGCGTGATAACGCCGTTGGTGCGGTCGCGCGGATGATCGTCAAGAACACCGCCGCACTCCCGCTCGACCAGGTCCTGCCCGTGTTCCTCAGCGCACTGCCGCTTCGGAACGACTACCTTGAGAACAGGCCTGTCTTCCGCGCGATTTTCCACCTCTTCAATACCCAGCCTGCTGTTCTCCACCCGCACCTCGACAAGCTCCTGCATGTGTTCGCGTTCGTGCTCGACCCCACAGGCCCCGATCAGGTCGGTGACGAAATCCGGGCAGAGGTCATCAACCTTATTGGTCTCTTGAACCGCGAGGAGCCCGGCAAGGTTCAGGCGGCGGGTCTGACTGCGTTCGTCCCTGGGCAGTAGAGGATTCACGAGTACGCAACAAGAAGCCAAGGATTAAGTAGAAGAAGTATTACCCCCCTGTTATGTGTTCCCTGTCCTGCTTGTTTTCTTTACGATCTTACGTGCATTGTGCAACGCTGTCCGCTCCCTTCTTCTCCTGTCTCATTCACGTCGATGACTTTACGAACCCGACCCCCATCCACACTGTCCCACCGTACTTGATAGGCGGTACTGGTATAATAGGCTGTTTTCTACCTACTGATGATGCATCTAGACTATGTTGAATTTTTTTTGCCTGTGCACTTACCTGGTCATACCCGTCGTTCGCGCCTGCTTGTAGGTGAAGAAACGGAAGTTGTCCAAGTTATCCTACCGTATATGTTTACGGGACAAAGTCGTCAGTCAGGGAGCTCCTTATATGCACTCGTGATGCCAAGTACTATCAACGAGAGCAAGCGCTCGGGCCGACAGGTCGACGGCGTCTCCCGACCGTCAGTCCTATCGGTCATTACCTGCACTAAGCGCACCTTGACCGTCGCTCAAGAGCTCATGCTCATCGAATTTAACAAAGGCGCACACAAGACCCCAGAGTATCTTGCACACCAGCCTTTCGGCCAGGTCCCGTACATCGAGGACGACGGCTTGGTGCTTTTCGAGCGCCGTGCGAGCGGCCGCTACCTCCCACTCAAGCACGGGGGCATCGGGAAGCTCATACCTCCACAGAGCGATATCGGGGCCACGGCGAAGTTCGCGCAGGCGGCCAGCATCGAGCGATGCCCCCGGCGGTAGGGCTCGCGATTGAGGGCGTCTTCAAGCCGTAAGTCGTCTGTGTAGCGCGCTCACGAAGTGGGACTGACGGCTGCTTTCAGGTTCTTCGGGCAGCAGACGGACACGACAGCGGTCGAGGCCGAGAAGGGTGAAAGCAAGATGATGGGTACGAGGGAGTTTGCGTCACGTTAGATGCTTACCACTGTCATTCTTCGCGGTCGCCGTCGTCGTTGCCGCCGTGGTGTGCACACGCGTGGATCGGGCCCTCGACTCTTCCGCCCACCCCTTGGGCTCTCCAGCTCGTATTTTCCCCCCGTCTCTCGCCTATCGTTTCATCATGCGCGCATTGCCTTTGTCCCTCTCCTCTACCGGGCGCATCAGGGCATGGCTACTTATCAATCTTCTTACCATTCGTCCCGCGGGAAAGGGAGGTCTGCAGACCTCGTTGTATGCCACTTGTGTAACTTAGTCATCTTCCTCGTACACGGTGCGCGCAATCAGTACACTGCGCCGGGGCGTATCTCCGAATACTCGGGGAACAACACCTGAGCGCTTTGTTCCGCATCTGGAAGGCGAGCACGCCCATAGATGACTAACGACCATCCAACTATGAACACGGAATTTGCTGACAAAGGCTGCAAGCTCAAGTGCGAGACTGGTAAGGCCCGCCTTTTGGGAATATATATTGTAGGAGGACGCGGAGGCTAACGGCAACTTAACAGTGTCCTGCGGAACGCTCACCCCCCCCCCCCATCCGACTTGCTAACCATGGTTCTCAAGATCCACGGCACCCCTTACGCCTCCTGCACCAAGCGCGTTTTGACCGTCGTCGAGGAGCTGAAGATCCCACACGAGCTGGTCCTCGTCGACGTCGAGAACCGAGCGCACAAGAGCCCCGAGCACCTAGCGCACCAACCCTTCGGCCAGATCCCTTACATCGAGGACGACGGCTTCGAGATTTTCGAGTCCCGGGCGATCTCCCGCTACCTCGCGCTCAAGTACGGGGGCATCGGGAAACTCATCCCCGCGCAGAGCGACGTCGAGGCCACTGCGAAGTTCGAACAGGCTGCTAGCGTGGAGGCTTTCGACTTTGATCCGCTGGCGACGAAAATCGTATGGGAGGCCGTCTTCCATCCGTATGTCGTCTGTGGATGGATATATATGCGGGACTGATACTGACCCCCCAGCGGCCTCGGGCTGCCTTCTGACACCGCGGCCGTCAAGGCGCAGACGGCTCTGCTTGAAGGCAAGATGGACGGGTATGAGGCTCTGCTCTCCAAGACGAAGTTCCTAGCCGGGGATGTGAGTAAAGCCAGGGCTTACATCGCAATGTATGCTCACATCTGCCGTCCTCCGTCCCAGGAGGTATCGTTGGTCGACCTCTTCCATCTCTCGTACGGGAGTTATCTCAGGGACGCGGGTCTCGACTTCCTAGAATCTCCCAGGTGGCCTAGCGTTGCTAGGTGAGTTGGTCTGGAAGGCGCGCATAATGTGACTGCTGAACACGGGATATCAGATGGTGGAAGGAAATTTCATCCCGCCCGTCCTGGGTGAAGGTGAACGTACCGTTAGTGTTCTGATGCACGAGGACACATAATGGTCATTTATGTGACGAAGGTACACTGCGATGAGATTGGCACTTGAATGAGCGTGGCTTTAGGAGAGACATGTGTTAGTGATTGATGGACTCCGAGTCCCTCTGAAGCTCCAGGTTGATGACCCAAAGCGACCTCGTCAGGCAGTAGAATCCGCAGCTCAGCTGGCAGAGCATTACATCCGCGTGATGTTACCGGGCATGTGTACCGTAACGCACGCGCACCGGCACTAATTACGATGACGCAGGTCATACGCGCTGCTCGCGTCCAACAGCCTCGATGCATGGCCATACCGCAGCCGCAGAACTGGTCGGAGCGGCGGTCGATGGGAGATTCTCCGCCACTCACGCAACGAGCGACCCCAAGACGAGCGTCAACTCCAACACCGGCAGTGGGGACCTGTCCAGGGCCTTACATGTACTGCTGTCGATCCACGTCCCGCCCTATTCCTTAAACGTCTCGGTAGGACTCGGAGTGGGGTTCAGATGAGAGCGAAAATGAGCTTAGAGTGCGCCTTTATTGCACACTACTTTACGGGCTAAGATTATTGTTACATAGGCGAAAACCGATACTAGTTGTACATCAGGGTCAGAGCCGGATTTGCAGGAGATCGTTAATAGGCTCGTGTCAGACGCCTCTAACGCGGTCACGTGGGGCGACTCGGACACATCGCGACTTGCGTCGCCGACAAGACGCGTCGATCACGAAGAGACTGCTAACGGAAACAAGGCCAGATGAGTACCACAAAGTACGCGGATGTTTTGTCATGCAGGAACGCACCTCTACGACGGAGCTGTTGACGTTCAGCAGCGGTAGTAGCACTTCATGCTCCCGGCATTGGGCGAGGAACCGCACTTGCCAGCTCCAGCAACGGAGTTTCCGGTTTCCTGGTCGTCGATTATGATCAGTACCCAAGAACTGTATTGAGTAACAGGAAACTACACTCACAGTTTGCTCATTGTTGCAATTCGAGTCGGAGTAGATGGTGCAGTCCGTACCGTAGGTGCCATCGCCTGAGACCTCCACGCTGCTGAAGCTGCCTTGGAAGCAGTTGCCTTCGCACGTCGGCTTGTAGCTCCCGATTGCACCACCCTTGCACTGGTCGTTCGAGTAGAATTTGACACATTCGCCATTAGCGACGCCGCCGCTGTTCTGGCAATTGGCTGCCAGCGCGGCCGGGAGCATGGCGGCGAGCACGATGGTAGCGATGGTAAACTGCATGGTTGTGGTGGCGAAGGTATGGATGACTGGCTGGGGAGGTAGGTGCAGGAGTTGGTTGCTTAAAATGTTAGATGTAGCCTTCGACCGCCCTCTCTTAAATACAGGCTCAAGTCCCCTGCGCTTGCATCCTGCACCACATGCGCGTCGTGCGGGGAGATTCTGGGCAGAGATGCCCCGGCGAGCGCGCTGACACGATTACGAGCACTGAGGCCTGAGTGCAGCAGGAGACGAAGAAAATGAAGGAGACAAAGGAACTACGGCACCTTCACAGAGCGCTCCGCGAATGCGTCGCTCCTAACGCTCGAGGGATCCGCTGAGCGCGGCGCCCCGCGCTGCCGCTGTCTGTTCCGAACTATAGCTTGAGGTCCGGGTAAGGACCAGCCATTGACGCGTCTGGAGGGCGCACCACTTGGACTGCCACAGTGAATTGCCACCGACCAAATGTCGCCCGACCTTCTTTTGCTGCAAGCGAGTAGCCATGTCTCCTCGTCTACCCAATGCATCGTACTGGTGTTGCATAATGTCGCAGGGTTTGCTAGAGGAGGCCTCATCTTGCCCAACGACGGTCCGTAGAGCGGGTGGGCTTCATGGCCTGGGATGTCACGCGCAGAGTTCGACCGACGTCGGCAGGCAAGAGAAGGGTGGTGCGAGCGAGTACGAAGATATTTGGGGGTGCTCAAAATTGTGGAGTGCACAAGAGCGCCGGGTCGTGTGCGAGATGGTGCGCCTTGTCCGGATGCGCTAGCTCACACAGGGGCTGGAGTGAACAGCTAGTGACGTCAGGACGAACTAGACCACGATAGACGCAATAGAATACACAGACCATCGGCCGTAGGCAGGCTTGTCAGGCGGAGCCATCCATGGCCACCAAACAGCGGTGGCAGTGATACCCAGATACGAACCTTGCACCGCGAGCGTGGGATCATCAGCCTCGAATCGGCGCAAGGCGGGTCACGGCGGCTCAAGGCAGCCGTTTGCTTTTTGGAACTTTCGTTGACACATCCACTTACAACCCCAGAAAGCTGCTAGTGCATGGCCAAGGACTCGAGCGATGAGTACGCCCGAACAACCTGAAGAGGCTCATGTGGCACAGGTACAGGTGTCCAACCCACTTCACAACAAAGATGTACCACCGAAGGTCCCCCAACCGCTCTGGGTCAATGGACTACATCATCCCGGGAGCAATATGATCACTATGAAGGGGCGGTAGGACATGCACGCACCTCCGCGGTGCCTGGCACATAGCAATCCGAGCATTGGTCGTTTGCCTTTGCCAAGACGCCCCGTCGGCAGTTCCGGAGACCGGGAGCAATCTTGGGCTGGAAGCTGTTTGATTCGCAGGTCCCGGGAGCGTCTAGTATGCGCCCCCATAGACACATGCAGCCGGTGTCTTGGAGAGGTACTCCATGGGATGTCCAATCGCCTGAAGACGCTGATGACTCGTCGGAGGAAGCGACCTAATACTCCTGAAATCCCCCCCGTCGACGACAAGCCGAGGGGAGTACTTCCGCACCAGACGGAGAACGAGGGTCTTTTCCTAGCAGACTGCTAGAAAGGCGTAGCACACCCCGGTATTTTGTGACCATGAACTTGATCGACTCGGATGGCTCTGAGCTGCTCGTTTTCATGCCCGGTTGATTTGATCCGAGAGTCCTGACACGCGGTCCAGGATACAACGCAGAGGGAGGCTCTGTGCGGAGGGTGAATCAGTGTGGGCTTAGCGTTCCTGGTGCGATATGACTTGTGGGGTTGGTTCGAATGACGGAGGATAGTACACATCAGTATGGAAAAAGATATGCGTGAACGGCCGTCGTTTTTTCTCTGCTCGTCTTCTGGATTCTTTCGAACGTCTTGACAGATCTGTTCGTGCGATTATCTTATATGAAGACAACTTGGCTGCGAAAGTCATGTATATCGATTATTGAGCTACACGACATCGCCCGATATGACGTCGAGAATCCTGGGTCGCGTAAGTTGGCTGGTTTGACTCTCGACTTGCGCTCAGTATCGTCCAACGACATAAGCTCCAAAAGTATGTTGAGGATATATGAATATCAGGAACTGCCTATCTCTCCAGACTACAGTATTGGCGGAGCTAGAGAGCTTTATGAGTTACGAAGAACACGGCGTGGATGATCGTGAAGTTCGCGCCGCGGCTGAATCAAGGGCGCTTATTGAGGACGCATGGGCGCTTAATGATACCAACAATAGGGAAGGTATTGTGGCCCACCGCTTGAACGTTGTCCTCCACTACCTCTGCCTGCTCTCCGCCTGTTGCTTGCTTTCCGTATGCTTTGCTGACGCTTGTATCTCTTGAATCTGTTTTTGTTTACGATTACGCGTAACTTATCGCTAAATTGACCCTATTCACGCGCAGACATCGCATGCCAGGACCTGGTGCGAAGAACGGTAAAACTCTGCAGGCGAGCTCTGTCGTACAGCCCGATAACGAGGTTTGTGTACATCTCCGTTCCTAGGCGAGTGGTTGCTAAGCCGATTGCTTCACATTCAGGTAGCCCGTCTCCGGAAAGAGCTGCAGCTATGCAATCTCAAGCTCTCGCAAATGCAGGCGCGTCTTATGGCGACGCTCGACGAGCTCGACGCGTCGCGCAACGCCCATCAGCTCGAGCTCAAGGCGGAACGACGCGCAAAGGAGAAACTAAGCGAGAAGCTCGATCGTTACTTGGACGAAGTGAAGAGAGCGGATGCCGAGAAGGATGAGATGCGCGAGGTGGTTTCGATCTTGGTCGAGAAAGGTGCGTATCTTGATTTCGTTGTGGGAAAGTGATGCGCGAAGGGAACATACCTAGCACTCATACATACGTCTCCTGTCTGTGTGTAGTTGAAGCATGCAATAATTACTCTGCTTGGCCGTGTGCCCGCATGAGCCTTACCCGTCCTCTCGGTTGGTCACCATCTTCACCATCTGCCGCATTCTACGACTTAATCCTTGCCCGCTCCCCTCACCACCGTGGTTCATAGATACTTATATTGCTTTACAAAACGACAGCACACAAGTCGACCGTGACGGAGAGATGGTGCGCACCGCGCTCCTCGCAACTTTGCATAAGAAACTCGAGGAAGAGAGGCATTCCCATACGCGTACCAAGGAGGAGGCCGATGCAGAGATTCTCAGACTCAGAGCCATGGTCGCACGACGCGATGCAGAGCTTGAGGCATGCGTTACCCACTCGGGCCATCGAGTGCTATTGTCGTCTTCACTGTCCACGGACATGCACCACCCGCAGCAAATCGCCCGGGCAGGTGGGCGTGCCCCATGCACATGTGAAGCCGTTCCAGGATCATCGTACAGATCATATAGCGCAGTCTCTCAGGACGAGCGAGATCCAGTAGTGTCCCTTACTGTTACTCGCCAACGAATCTTAGAGCGGGAAGTCGATTTTCTGCAAGGACAGGTAAGCCTATGCGCGCGAGATTGCGAGAAATGAGATTAATTGAGACATATAGCTACGGCACGCCCAAACAAGTCGGATGAGAGCTACGACAGTGAATGCCGATGCTCATACCCCTCCTCCCTCAATCTTGCGGACAACGACGCGCCACTCGGACCTTGAGGTAGAAGCATTTACTGCAGCAAGATCCAGCAAGTCGGCAGATGCACTAGAACAGACTCACCGTGCCCCAGTGTGTATCCCTTCGAGTCCTCAATTACGCCCGCGAACTGCGATCGCTTCACCTTCCCCATACGTTTTGACACCAGCGAATGCGCGGACTCCCTCGCGTGCGCATGGATCGCAGAGTCCTCTGGATCCTTACATGACATACGATGTTATTGAACAAGAACCAACCCCTGTCAGGAGTGCGCGCTTCGGTTCGGACGACCTGAAGCAGCAAATTGAAGCTCTTTCAGCTGAAATCGATGCGTTCAGTGCAGAGCGGGATGCCCTCAAGAAAACGCTCACCGACGCCCATATCCAGGTGTGTCATGCAATGGGTACATCTTCTCGTTCAGAAATGTTGACCAGCCAACACAGGAGCATGTCGTTCAGAGTTCGGGAGCGCCACCTCCAACCGACGGTGACGGTGTTCCGGAGCTAACCCCTGCCCCATCTTTGCATCACGAAGCCTCGTGTGCTAGGTGCGTCGCCTCCCTTCCTTGCCTTCGTTTTGATAGTCTTAGGTCAAGCTTCACAGTGCACATTGTATGCTTCGCGAGCAACTCGATAAGTTCATCCTCGAACGCGTCCGCAGAGAGCAGGAAATGCAAGCGGAGATCGACGCTCTACAGCAAGCTCTCCTCACCCTACGCGCACAACAACGCGACTCCACGGACGATGACGAGACGCGCTGTGCGCCCGGCGATTCGAAAGTGCCTCTCGCGCTGCAATCACCATCAGCCCGCCCGTCCCCACCTATTACCCCGGCGTCATCGGTCCTATCGCCCCTTCAGCACCTCTACCCGAGCCATAATGTACCCGCAGTCAACGTCATCGACGATGGAGACGAATTCACGAGCGAGAAGCATACCCAAAACACCGAGGTGGCCGACAACGGAGCCGGAAGTGAGATGGAGGAGCAATCCATGGAGCTGGCGACACCCTTGCACCCGACGATTCTCTCGCTAGCTGATGACGACCTGCTCATACCTCCGCCGAACCCGCCGTCGCTCCCATCCAGCACGACCACGCACTCGTATGTCGAGCCTTCCGACATTCCTCTTCCTATTTCTCCTGATGGCGACTGGGCGGATTCGCCTCCCTTAGCGTTCCGGCCCCCGCTCGTGTCGTCTCCCCCCCACCGTCAGGCTCCGTCACCAACCCTGTCTAAGAGCGCGCATGCTTCGCCTCAGCTGCTGACTCGGCCTCCAAGCATCTCGTCAGATCTGCTCGCACGCGTGGAGAGCGCGACGCAGGCGCGCGTCGACGAGATCGAGCGCGAGTTCAACGAAGTGCAGCGCAGTCTTGATGTGAAGACACGCGAGCTTGAAGATACGAACGCTGCGCTCGCGCAGCTTTGCGTCACGACTTCCCGGCTCCGTGGCGAGGTCACAGACGGCGACGCGGGCAGCTCGGGTGGCGTCCATGCCCATCGCGACCCCGAAAATGCTCTGTAGGAAGCCCATAGAGAAACTGTGGAGGGCGAGGGAGACGCGAGCGGCGTGCGCGGTGATGTCGGTGGTGGCGCATGCTGATTGTGAACCTCCCAATTCCGTTGAACTCCTGCTGGGGCGCTGGAGAGAACATGCCCGCGTCTATGTTCTTGTCCGCCCATCGTGACCCTTCCGGCGCGACCCTGCATCAGCTGTCTATTAACGGCCCCGTTAATGGAGTCATCAGATCCCGAGGTCGAATCCAAGCCATCTTACTTTTCATTCAACTTTGTTCATCGGTGCTGGCGTCTGCCGTACGTTCCTCGGGGCACTCCGCAGGCGGTGCCTGTCCAAACACGGTGCGTGTTGTTGTTCGGTGTCGCCGGTTCGCCGGGTGGCGCGGATGCAAGCGGATGACAGTTGATGGAACTGATATTGACATGGTCACACGCGCAGGGGAACGCTTCGCCTTTTGCTCTTCGCCCGAGCTTGATGGTCACGTTCGCGCGGAGCATGGAATGCAAGAAGACGGGAATGCGATAGCGCAGGCGCAGGCGAATACGCTCTCTAGCCGACACAAATACTAGAAGCTGCTTCACATGCTGCACGCACAGCTTGTAGAGCGATCAGAGCGATGGGGTGACGGAGGAAGGACGGGCGAATGCAGCAAGGTTCTCGGTGGGTAGTAGGATGCACCCGCTCCGGCTTCTTGAGCTGTGTCCGCTGATGCAGTCATACGTCGCTGTTGTTGGCTGGGGAGGCTTGGGGTGATGGTACGCCCCTGTTCTGCACCTCCGCCAAGGTTTAGCTTCCGGAGGCGAGGGTAGCCCATCACCTGAAGGGGAAGGCGCGATGAAACTGGGTTTGGTGGGGTCGTCGGACTTGGACGCTTCTGCCGCGTAGGTCGGCGGATTATGCTTGATGGCTTGGGAGAACGTTTCCGTTGTCGGTGTTGTAAGGCTCTACGGGTTTCCGTAGAGTGTGTTGTGTGTCTCAGCCAAGGTTATGGCTATGTATACTGACTAGGACACGGACGGTATGTGCTCCTTGATTTGTTGTTGTTACCGATAGCCCATCGTAAATGTCTGTTCGTCTGTCCATTTGTCTATCTTGGATTTACCTTTCTGTCGTGTCATGCACTTCCCGTATCATCAGTCGCGCTATCCCCATCTTCACCCCTCTCATCTTATTCGTCAGAAGTCCACTTGTATCAACGTCACGGATGCTATCCTCACCCCGCTCCTGATCTGTCAAGAATCAATACCAACCTGAGCAGAGTATCACAACACCTGTGCACTCGCGGGAGACGTAACAACGATGCTCAGATGCCAACAGTCCTGGTGGGCACTCGTATCTTCTCCGCCTGTGCATCCCGAAGCCAGGGGCTAAGTTAATGCCGGCTTGTTTTCCCGAGTGCTCGGCCGGCCGTAGGTTTCGGCGAGAGCGCCCGCAGCAGACTGGTGGAATTCTGGGGAGTTCTTGGGCTACGTTACGTGTCAGTGGGACAACAGCCGGTCGATGTTGCGGCACCAAGGGGGTGTTTTGCTGATGGAGAAGCGAGGTCAGAGGAGCAGACACAGACGGGAGTGTTCCCGCTCAGCCCGACGAAGAACGTCTCAAGACTGATACAGGTAGATAGACGTACAGGTACATGATCGAAGAGTTGCGGGAGTGATCTAGCTGCCGGCGTGTCGAGCGTTGTGAGAAACGCTGTACTAGAGCGGGGAACGAAGGCGGTTTTCAGCGAGGGAAGGTTCGCCGGATGGATCCGATGTGCCGGCGACGGAGGGGGTGTAGCAATGTCACAGAGCAAGGCAATGCGTTGCGGTCCCCAACTAGCAAAAGAATCATGTCAGAATCGTTAAGATAGCGACTGCTAGAGACGCGGTGCCTTCACGCCGCATACTAGCCCGCTGGAAGGTCCGAACAGGAACCGTCCGGGCTGCTAGTGCGCCATAGACACGACCATTATGTTACGCTAGCATAGCAGGGCAATGCTTTGTGATCCATGTCCTTATCCGTCAATCTCTTGTCATATGTGAAGTGAGTAAGACGAGATGATTCTACTAGCCCCAGCGACCGATCTGGCCTGCGAAAGACAGCGTTCAATCACTTCCTGCAGACGTACGGCAGCCACCCTGTAGATACCCTGAAGGCTGTGAGGTGACATCACTCAGTCAAACGCAATGTCTGTCGTACAACCAGCGTATGACGGAATAAAGACAATATTGCTGCAACGACAACCGTGCGGTATGGACCGTAAGATGATAGCCGCGGTATTATTCACCTAAACATATTACACACGTCATATCCTCGAAGGCGGAACGTACGTCACGTTCAGCCCCCGCGTGTTCGTCCATGGCCGCTGAGGATCCGGTTGTGTTCGCGATATAACGACCTCCGCCGGTGGTGCAGGGACGCGCTTGTGCTCAGGCTCTGCCTGTTTGACTCTCTCCGCCGACGCGGCGCGAGAGATGGCGGGCGGCGTGTATGACTCGACCTTGATCTTCCTCGTCTTCGAGTTGAGTGACAACACCTTGTGGGTCTGGTTGACCGGGTGGGAAGCTTGCGAGTCAGACCCGGAGCCGGGCGTGCTCGCCCGGGAAGCGGCGGAGAGGGTAGGGAACGCGCCCTCGGCTGCGCGTGCTTCTTGGATGGCGCGGGCGCGGCCCTCTTCCTCTTTCGCGATGGCCTCACTGATTTGTGCATCCAACGTGGCAATAAGTGCGTTGCGTGCCGCCGGTAAAAGGGTCGATTCGCCACAGTGTGGGCATGCAAAGTTGGGTAAGTTGAGTTCGCATAGAATCAGACCGCACGTGCGGCAGATGGGTGTGTACGAAGAGAGCGGATGCAACCTGGCTGAGATCGCGAACGCCATGGAGTAGATTCCAGGTATAAATCGGACGGATCGGAAACCGATTGATGGAGGGATATGCGATAGCGAGCAAGTAGAGTGAGGAACGCAGTTAACGACGGTGCAGCGTACGACATGCGGACGGACCTTGGCAGAAGCATCCACGCTTTGGGTCTCTTTCCTTCCCAGTCGCATTGCGGAGATCGTCTCGTAGCTTCTCCAGCTTCACGACCTCCTTGCTTTTCGGCGGACCAGCGTCCTTCTGCTTGCCCTTCGCTTTCGTCGGTTGGGGAGCTTGCTTCTTGGACGGGATCCTTTCTGACGGCAGGGAAGACCCCTTCTGTGTCCACGCGGTCTTGTGCATCGTGTGGGCTGTTCGGGGCGCACAAGACAGCACTATGCGATCAACGAGGAGTTGTGTCCAGGACGTGGTCGAGGGCGTGGGGGACAAGCGAGCACGCTGCGGGAGGCCGGGCGCGTGGCGGGGGAGATTTCGGGTGATGCCTGATCGAGATCGCCGCCAGATTGTTCCGCGCCGCCCACAACTCGACACTCGCACTCCACCATCAGCTCACAAATATCCACAATCACCCCGCCTCTGTTTGACATATCCGGAATACGCCAAATGGTCACAAGACAACACGCGACATATCAGCAATCCGAGTATTGACCCGTGGCAACGATGAAGTAACACGCCTGTGCCGATATCTCGGCTACATCGTGAACTGCACGCGAGGACTGGGTAGGGTGTACGTGGATGCTCTGAGCGATTTATAAGCAGATGATGCTCAATCCTCCGCAGCCACGGTCCACGCCAATACATGGGTGGCTTGCTAGATTATGACACGCGCCAACGACATGTATGCTGGCGCCGGGATCGATGCGGTGATGCGTCATGGCTGCTGCAGCGGGAATCGGCTACGGGGAGGCGTCCGCTAGTGCAAATGCCGCGCTCGTTGTTCTCAGGCGCGATTTCAGGCACTCACGCTCATCCGTGGCGGATCGGAGCGCAATGGACCCGTTTCCTAGAGCAGCAGTGATGCTTTCTCAAGGTCCGCACCCTGTCTTCCGTACGTCAATGCATAGTGTGACTAATCGCAGAATACTCGCAGACTCTCGGATGACGGCAAATCAGGACTGGGGTGCCACCTGCAACCACAGCTGACGTCTGGCTTGATGGCGTTTCGAAATCACGGCAGTGCCCCCAAATATGAAGAAGCAAGAACCGTGACGCACGTCCAAGCTTTTGCTACCGTCATTTCGACACCGTACCACTGTTCCAAGGACAGCGGTCATTCACTCCGTCTTTGCGATCAGCACCAGCCAGAGTCATATCTGGGCGCCACCTGTCCGCTACCTATCCGACTTCTTCGGCGGAATACCTGATCTTTGATAGCGCACCGCTAGTCCATAGCAGCGCCGGCCCCATTCAATGTCAGGACCGCCCTTAGGGTCGTGAAGCCTTATTTGACCGTTCTGACGGGTGCCTCTTGAACCTTGCATCAGTATCATATCTGCATCCGCCATTCGGAAGCAAACTTGGGTAGAAGCGGAGTCAGCTCAGCAGTTCCATGCATGCCAAGACATGTACTCAGGTCCTTGTCACTCTGGGGATTGCACACTGAAGCAATACACAGCGGTCACAGCGAACACAAGAGCCATGTCGTTCCTAGACTCAACGACGCCTCACCAGGTCTCGGTCGTGCGCAAGTATTTCGGCAGCGTGGGACCCTCCGAGCGCACGGGGGAAACACCTACCAATCCGTAGTGCGCGGCCGTAATGGAGAGCTAGGCACGATACTAAGGTTCATACTCAACCTTTCGTATCCAGGTACCGTGACATTGACAGAGCTTCGCTTTCATTTCTCCCCATATGCATCAGGCCCATATGCATCAGCGCAGCCCTGAGACACACAAGAAGCTTTGCCCAACACTAACGGCCGCGTTGGCAAAATACGTCACCCGCACGCGTGCCCTCGTCCATCACCAAATCCCTGTTGCATTTTTTATCTCCGGCTCCGCATCACTAATCCAAACACTGATAGGGCCCTCTCCCACTCACGGATGCCGTGCAACGTGCCAGGATAGAAGACAGAAGAGCGGGGAGGACGCCCGACTAGTGCGGCGCGTGGCCCCCATATTGGCAAACTCACCCTGAGTCTCACCGTGGCGCCTACGAAGTGCTTCTCTCCGACGGACGTGCGGCAACAGGGAAAAGAGGGGGGTCACCGTGGCTTTGCTGATGCGTCAGCATGAGAAACGCGTGGTTAGCGCGAAGCGCTGCGCGGACCGAGAGCATCCCCGGGGCGGGAAGGTGGCAGCAAGGTGCAGGAGGAATTGGAGGTGAGCACTCACTTGGCTATGTAACTCATTCGTGGCGTGTTCGTATCGCGTTTCCTCGTTCGTTCTTATATTCGTTAATCCGTCGCCGCCGTGCCCAACGCCGGCTGCGGGAGTCGCCGAAGGTGGCCTAGCGCCGGCGAAGACGTTCCAGAAGACGGCGGGCGCGCTGCTTGATGCGTCCTCGTGATGGGTCGAATGGAAGCTGCTAGCACGGCAAACATATCATGGCGCCCTCAGTGTAGGCTGTGTGTTTTGGGGTGATAGACATTCGAGCGGGACGCTTGTGCTCACCGGTGTGGCAATTGACGCGGATGCTATACGCACCCGGCCTTTCATCTGTGCCCCGGTCGCTTCGTGGGGTCGGCGGGAGGTCGCAGCGATGACAGATGAAAATTCCTGCGCTGCTTGAGGGTGAAGAAGGCCTGAGGATATCTCAGCGCACTTGACATGACTCGCGGTTTCCCGTGGATGGTAGGACGGTAGTCCTGAAGCAGCAGTGCGAAGGCGAGGCCGGCAACGGAGAAACATGTACACTGCATGGGCGGCGTACTTCATCGTAGATGCGGCAGGCGTCCTAGCTGGTCATAGGGCCCGTCTGCCGCTCAAGCTCGCAACACGATCTGCCGTGACGCCGTCGCGACGGTCTGGAGCTGACCTCTTTCAGACATCGTCGGAGGGCAACAGTGGTCAGATAACGAACGTGCCTTTTAGGGCGAGTCCTCGAAACAGACCGGGAGCGAGCCGCTGAGTTACAAAGTGCGGCCGATAACACCTTTTAGCTGGCCGTCTGCACCCCTCATTCAGTAGGCGATACTCACCTGGGATCGTCTAGAACGTCGCGGTGTACCTCGTGCCCTCGTATGTGTCAAAGCTGCCTACGCTGGGCGACGGCTGCATGCTGGGAGCAGCGAGTGACTACTGCGAGCTCGACAGGAGACGCGTGACGTACGGGATGAGACGACGTTGCCTCACCGACGGAAGGTTCAAGGGGTCCGGGCGAGATAGGGGGTGCAGACCGCGGAGTCATATGCGGCCAGAGGCCGCAGCGAGCCCATTGCGGCATAGACACATCGGTCGCTAGTATTCCTCGCATGATAAATGAGGTCGCAGGGATCGACTCGTACCAGAGACGCGAAGAACGTGCGTTCAGAATAACAATGAAACCGAGGGAGGAGCAACTGAGTCGTGGAACGATGATTTCGCATCGCGTGGCGGTCGAAACAAACCAGCACGGGCATTCTGATCTCGCCTCGACGCCACGGGGGAGGGAGAGGGGCGAGCGGCGGTGTCGGACGGCGAGAGCCTGGGGTTCGTGCTCGCAGGCTTAGGGTCCGGGCGCCCTGTTCGCCTTCTCGCGTATTGCGCCACCGTGACCAGGAAATTTGCAGGAATTGGGGAACCTTGCACCGTCTCCAACCCTCCGCCGTGCACGCGATAACGCAGCGGGTAGGGGCGGCGAACGAGGGACCAGAGGCCGGTGGGGTTAAATAACACAAGGGCAGTTCAATCTGTAATGGGCAGGATGTATGTACCGAGATAGCGAGACGGTCGGTGAAGGCTTCTCCTAGATGGTAATCACCGAGGGGACGAAGCCACACGTAGAACGGCGAGAGACACAGGTACGTACAAAAGGACGTGCATAGCGTCTTCGATGTACAGAGACCGAGGCGATGCGGTAAGTGAGTCCCGGTCGCAGCGCGAAGGTTTGAACACCTTGGAACAATCCCATATGGCGCCAGGTTTCTCCGCGGCCCATGTGTCCACTCTCTGGACCGTACAAACTCTGTGTGAGTACCACGGAACCACAGGAATGTCTGACGGCGTCCCCCGCGGGGTCTCCCGCCTGCCGGTGTGGCGCGCGAGAATCCTGCACTTGCCGTGCCTGCCGTGCTGCCCGCCTCTATCAGACGAATTCTCGCAATGGTCCGTCCGAGGCCCCGTCCCGAAGCGGGATGGTTCGCCTACACACCTGTTAGTCGCCCTGCCCAATCGCCGGTCCCGCTCCCTGGACACTCCCAACCAAGCAGTCCACCTCCCCGCCAGAACGCTGACGCGCCTTCCTGCTGCCCGACGCGGCCACGCCCGCCCGTTTCAGCTTGGCACGCCCAGCACACGCGAATGGTACGAGAACGACGCCTTCGAGCACTCCGTCCTCCAGACGAGGCCCGCGCGGGCGACTCTGCCTGCCATTCTGGGATATTTCGAATTGGCCGCGATCGCCATAATCGCGAGCGATGATAGTGATAATGGGGTGGCTGTAACGTTGATTGGGCGGACGCTTGCAGCCTCGCTGCGCCGGCTGGGGGAAGCAACGTACAATCGTCGACGGATAGACGACGACGACGAAGGCGGCAGAAGACGAAAGGGTCGGAGCGTGCGGCTCGTCATGGGTCAAATTTAGGAGACCCTGACCTAAAGGCAGGCTTGGGGTTTTCGTCTGGGGGTGCCCTGGAGACCGTGAACGTTCTTTCCTTCGGGAGACTAGGACCGATGGCTGGGATGAGGGAGTCCGCAGCTGACCGCGAACGCAAATGAAAACCAATTTCATGAGCACATTACATGATGGCCAACGACGCCCAGAGCGCATGTCGACGGCAACGCGCCTCAGGCCGCCGTGTCGACCAAGAGTTCTCCGCCACCTCAGCTCCGGACCCATGTGCAAAATACCAGGCGGGAATGGTGGAGCGACACCGCACGTCACACAATCAACGCGTTTGACGAACAGCGGCGGTGACCAGCGTCGAACATTGATAATTGAACCACGACCGCATCCGCATCGATCCTGGCACGCAGCCTATCTCGGCGGCAGTCACGGCGGTGACGGTCAATGCGTGCGTGTGCCTGCCAAAGTGCCTTTTTCGTCCCTAGCATCTCGCTCGAGGGTGTTGCCAACGTGGGCGAGTGCATCGGAATCTCGACCCACATCTCATCGTCCTGACAATACGCCATCGTGAACAGTTGACCAGATTGCGAGTCTCTTCGGATGCCGCCCGCGACTGCTCCGTGGCTAGTCATCGCTGCCGGTCGGGCCCAGGGAGGCGAGGACATGCCAGTCGGCATCAGAGACCGCCAGAGCGAAGAACGTCAGCACAGTCGCACGCGGCGTCACAGGCCTCCCACCGAGTCCCAGCACGGCGAGCTCGCAGACGGCCACGGTCCCAAGCCTCGACGTCGGGCGGGCGCAAACCACCCGAGAGGTGGCGCCGGCTGCGAGACTCGCTGTGCCACGCCGGGACGGAGGGCCGTGCAGGGGGCGGGACTCGGAGGCGACGAACCAATAGCGGACTAGGCCGCGTATGTCAGGAGGGGCCCGGCGTGGGACGTGCGCGATCCGAGCCGGAGCTGGATCGAACGCAATCACGCACGCACGCACCTATCAGCCTGCGGCACCCAGGCGCTGTTCCCACTCCCAGCTCCCTGCCACCCACGCAGACGCATATAGCAGTCTGCGTCTCCAAAAGCGTAAGCGTGGGCCTCTTTCGGCAACGCCGGCGTGCGAGCAGCGATAGCCTGCCCCCTCCACCGACAGGGAATCCGTTCATTCATTCAGGCAGGGCAAATGAAGAGAACATCGCGAAGCAGCGCACAAGATGAGATGCAGAGATGACGATCACCGCGCTCACGGCCCTGCGCCCCCACAGCGGCAGATTAGCCCACCAGTTCCGCCGTCCGACATGGACGAACTGGGATGGCCCGCGATGGCGGTCGCGCAGGTCGTTGTTTGCGTTGTGGGCGGCCCCCCAGGAATGTAATTAAGAGCTAGGATTCGAATCAGAAATAGAACCATCGTCGGCCCTGCTTCGCGCGCAACAGCGGCCCGCGGGGATTGCTGCGAGGCCTAGCATGGGCACGGTTCGCCATCGGGCTTCGCTGATGGGATGCGCGGTGCAGGGACGACACCAGGTGCTGGACGATGGTCGATGGTCAGTCGGCGACCGCGGCAGCCATCGCGACAGCTGAGCAGCCGAGTCGTTCGTCAAGAAGCGGATTCGATGCATAGGAAGATGGATGGATGGAGAGAGCGAACGGAGGGATGCGCACCACCGCCGAGTGCACGACGAACAGATGAGGCGCGGACAAAGTTCGCGCCCTGTCCCTAGCAGCCGTTGCGCTGCTCCCTCTCACCATCCGCACCGCGGACGAATGGACGGAGAGGGCTGCGACGCGACGCCGCACACGCATACCTGTGAACTCCCCTTCTCGAAGTCCGTGTCGCGCGCATTCGCAAAGATCCACAGTCCTGGGCATCTCGTTTTCGCCAGACGAATGATGCTCGCGGGCGTGACGACGTCTGCGACGCAAGAAGGCCCGGCGGACGATGGACGATGGGGCACCGCGCCGCATCTGTCCGGCCTGCCCGTCCCAGACACGCGCACGACAGCGAAGGACCGAAGGTGCGCGAGCATTGGCCCCTCGCTCGCGCTCCCACCGCCGCAACATGATGTGATGGTCCGTAAATGGCTCGGGGACCCTGACGACGCGCCGCACAGCAGCGTCGAACACATCATATCATACAGCACGTCCGTGCTCGCCGACTTGCCTCGGAGCACGCAGCCTCCGTGTGCGCGCCCGCCTGAGCCTGCTTCATCCATCCGTGGGACGCCCCAATGCGGCAGGAGCGATGTGAATTATATGACATTTGCATTTGATGGGGTCGACCGGAGGGCTGCACGGCGCAGGATGCATCAGTCAGGCCTGGAACGGAACGCGTGCGCCTCTCCATTCCTGCCGTGGGGGGTGGCTTCTCATTCGTAAAGTTTTCCGTCAGATTTGAATATCCTTGCGCGCCCACACACGCCCTTGCAGTTGCAGCGGATGCGGACGCGTTGGAGAACGACGGAGGTCTCCGCGTGGGGCTTCGAGCTAAAACCCGTCATGTCATGAAAACGGGTGGGGGTGGGTGGTGCCTTGGACGAAACGTAAGAGCGCAGCGTAGCTTGGAATACCGCATCAGCCTGCCTCTAGACGGAGACTACGGGTGCCTACGTCTGAGAGGGAGGCGCGCCCGAGAAGGTTCTGAAAGATGTCACATCAAATAAAATGCGAAGCGTCGCTGAATAGAGTACTGCAGTCTCCAATAAAATTAGGGCGGTATGACTCACTGGCTGCCGGTCGTGGACCGAGGAGAATTGACAGGTGGGTGGTCCGGAGGGCTCGCTTCGTTTCGTCAAAATTGACGGTGGACAGGTCGGATGGCGGGCGCCTGAGTGTGTCCAAGCTCGCAAACCTTGTATCGCTGATGGCGGTGCAGCGTGAGTGCGTTCCATGATCCATCGCCACCGCGCAGGCTGCGACAGACGTGGGAAGGACGCGACATCATCGTCTGCACCCAGAGCCGTCTCTGCCGAGCGCGGCATCGTCCAGGAACGCAGAGGACGAGTGCTGGACGAGTGGAAAGTGGCTTTTGCTTCCGCGCGTCTGCGTCTGCACACGGACGGTGGTCCTGCGCGCGCGCGAGCCGGCGGGTGGACCCGTGTAGCCATCGATCACGCACGGAGACACGCACAGGACAAGGGGTGTTCCCCATCGCTTGATTGGGATCACAGCTTGAGTGGCCGTCCTGTGCTCGATGGCGCACACGGACGCCCCAAGGTGGGATTAGGTTCGATCGTTTTCCGCCTGCATGAACCGGGTTCCCAGAGCTCCGTCGTCGCAGAAGGATGCCGGTGCACTGGAGCCACTTGGCCAGGCTGGAAACTGGCAGAACGGAAGAGGGGGGGGCGTCTGCGTGGACAGCAACGGCAGCAGCGCCCATGGCGTCGCCCGGGCGAACGCTGTTATTTCTGCCCGCAGAGAAGACTGGAGTACGTGAGATTTGGGGCTGACGTGTTGAATCTGGGATGGTTCCGAGGCGGACGCAGGGTGGGGACGCGGTTTCCTTCCCAGGCGCGTCCCATCAGTGGAGAGCGGGATGCGCACACGGCGCGATCGGGCGGACTCAACGGAGGTCTGCGGCCGGCAGGGCAGAGGTGATATTCAGGGCGACAGCGAGAGCACACGGATGGCGTTGAGAGATGGGCACTGCAGCGGAGGCAGATTGGGGAGGCCTGCGGGCAAAGGCCATCATCTGAGATTGGGTCTCCTTGGTGGGCAGCTCAGGTGGCCTGGGCGATCAAATGGCCATGCAGGCGGAATACTGTAAGTACATACAGTCATGCATGTCAGGTACGGATAACCCATTTCTCCCGGTCACACCTTATCACGGCGACCCTGACCGGAGGATGGCGACAGCTTCTGAGCTGGCGTGGAAATAGATCACTGGTGATGGCTCTGATGGCACTCGGCCGAGGATGGACCGGAAGCATATCGACCTGATTCCGACGCTGGAGGGCCCTCGCACCGCGCTCTGTGTCCTGCAGCGGAGGAGCGGCGACGGCGAGGGGCTCGGGAGGGGCCCGCCACGATTGCTGGGGGACGGAGGGCGGGCGCGGGGGGGGGACTGCAAGGATCGGCAGAACGCGCGGAGTGATGGAAAATAGGGCGGAGACCGAAAATAGCGGGCATTGATGGGGCTGATTGGACTGCCATATGGGGGTGGTGGGCAGGTGCAGCGGCGTGAAATTGAGCTGGGATTGATGTACTTATGCGTGTGCTGGTGTCGAGAACGGGTGGGCGTCCCTTGTCTTCCTCTTCTGCCTTCCCTGATCCCTTCTCATCACCTTCCCATCGTCTTCCCGCACAGCTCCCACTCACATAGGACAGCCTTCCTCTATTCCTCCTCCCGCCATGGACAGGCCGTGCGTGTCGCTCGTATATATACGCCCAAATCATATGCACTCACATCATCATATCAACAGCCACTCCCCTCCCGCTCTCCCCCCGCCCACAGACAGACTTCCGCCCAGATCGCCCTCTCCGCCATCTCTACACAACGCCTACCATCTCCCGCCTCTCCACGACTACCAGCACCCACCGCACCATCCCCGCCCCGACCTCGCCTATCACCACCGCGAAGCCCACTCGCGTCCGGCCAGTCGCGTCTCAGATACGCGTCAACCCCCGCCCCCGCCCCCCTCGCAGAAACAGTCCCAATCCGCGTCGTCTGCACCTTCCGTGACCGACCAAGTCACGCCGCCCGCATCTCCCCCGCACAAACGGTTCAAGTCCGAAAACTCGCTGTCTCCTCCAGCTCCCTGTCACGTCGATCAGCGCTGGGTGCGTCCGTGTCCGTCATTGATCGTATTACGCTCCTTAACACGCCATCTCCGATCACCTGTTTTGCCCTTTCTCGCCTGTCTTCTTTGTTTGCAGCACTACTCCCACGGACCCTATCCACCCTCGTTCTATCCATATCCGTATCATCATCAAAGCATGCCCCATCGCGTCGAAGACATGTCGCTCGACCGGTCAATAAGGTTCGCACCGCCCCATTTTCGTATAAGAACGCCCGTCACCCATCCATAACTTGTTCCTCCCACAGCCATCGGTCTGACGGCCCAGCCCAATATCAGTTCATGCCGCACTCGCATCCGACCCCCCCTCCCATCGCCACCCTTCATCACTCCCCTGCTCTCTCGGCATCGTCCCTCGACAGCAACTCCATCTCGCCCTCGCCCCCGGTTCGTGTTTCTATCACCTATGCACATGTGATCTCATTCCCACTCACTGACGCCGTCATATCTCATAGATTACGCAGCCCTCGACACCGTACTACTCGCATCCGGCACAACCTCCGCCCATGAGTCAGGCTCCTCCTTACCCATATCAGCCCAACGGCTCGATGCCCCGGTATGAAGACTCCCAAGCCGGTTACAGTGTTCCGCCGCCGCAGAACCTGTCGACGCGGTCTATCCGTCCGACTATCGTGCCCGCCCAGCCATACCCTGGTCAGCCGAACTACATCATCCACACGGACGACGCGTCAACGAAGCTCTCCGACCGCGTCCGCCGAAAATGCTACAACTGCCGCACGACCGACACCTCCACCTGGAGGCGGTCGAGCCTCACCCCCGGCAAAGTGGTATGTAGCTCCGCGTCTCTCCGCTGTCCACGGCGTGTCGCTAATCTCCCGCTGCCGTGTGTAGCTCTGCAACAAGTGCGGTCTGTTCGAGCGCACGCACTCGCGCCCGCGGCCGGAGCAGTTCCCACACAAAAGGGGCCCTGTAGTGAACGTCCAGTTCAAGCAGCACCGTAACACGCCCCCGCCGCCATCACACGCCGCCCAGGCCGCCGCGGCAGCGGCGATGGCCCACCAGCAACAGCAGCAGCAGCAGCCCTCGCGACGCCTGCCGTCGATGTCTGCAGACATGCTGCCCCCGCACCACTATTCGCACCCATCGCTTTCCCCGCTGATGGCCGCGCGCTCGTCCGACGCGCAGCAGCAATATCGGAGCGGGGGCGTCACGGAGATTGGCGCCCTGCTGAACGGCCCTGGCGAGGCACAGGCTAACCAAGCCGCCGCAGGCTCGTCTGGTGGGTCCCCCCGTCAGTCTCCCCTGCAGCAGCCCGCGCAGCCGCCTCACGGCATCAAACGTTCGGGCTCGCCGCTCGAGCAGCAGCAGGGCCCCCCGCCCCCGCCCGATTCGCACGCGCAGGCGACGGCGTCCCCCGCTGTCTCCGCGGGCTCGATACCGAACTCGCCGCGGAACGAGCGGCGGGAGGCGACGTACCGGGCGAGCAACTAGTGTGCCGCGGCGTGCGAACGGAATGAAATCTGCCCTCGGACAGCCCTCGAGCTCTTCGCTGTATTTATCGTGTATTTTTTGACCGCGCGTGCGTGCGCCGTGCTGCACCCCCATCCCGCGCCGTAGAGCCCTCGTCGTGTATCGCTTACCGCCATCGTCGCTCCTGGCCCCCTCGCTCGTCCGTCGCCTGGCCCGCGTCCTGCTGCACCCCGCCCAGAGCGCCCTCTGTCGCAGAGGCTGTGGTCGTCGGGTGCGGTACTGGGGACCTGCGGGAGAGTGGGATTGTGGGCTCGCGAACGAACGCTTTCGGCTTCCGTTTCACGTCCGTGTCCGATGTCCCATCTCCCTCTCCGTTCGCTGCTGCAGACTGTATCGCTCGTCGCTTTCTTGGTTCAATCGTGCGAATCCCGCCGCCGTCGTCGCTGTTCTCCCTCCTCCTCCCCTCCTCCTGTCTAGTCCTAGTCTATGCTTATCTTGTCAATCTCAGAAGAGTATTTCATGCGCCCAGCTAAGCTATCCGTATCTCATACATGCCCGCGCCGGTAACGCAGATCTCTACTACCGTATGCTACAGCTCGTGGAGCGTCTCATTCTTGTCTTCGCCTTCGCCTTCGTGTCTCTCTGTCTGCGCTTGTCTGTCTGCGTTCTAGCTCACGATATCCTGAATGTCAGTCACCACTTCTTGCAAACGACCCCCCCCCTAGCCGGATTGCTTCTTTGCCCCGCCCGTGTGCATGCAGAAAGCCTGCCAGCCGAACAGCTGGCCTATAGCTAGGGATGGAAGCCGTCGCTGCGCCCTTGTCAAATGAAATGCACAAGCGAAAGCGAGACGGGGCGTACTGGAGCCGGTCGACGCGTCCTGTCTGACAGGCTCTGATCGAACGCTTCCCGCCGTTCTCGAATCTCGCACCCCCTGGCCACCGGTCGCGCGCCGTGGGTGTGTGTCGTCAGTGGACCCTGTGTGCGCGTGCTGTTGCTGCAGGCATAGGCATAGGCGTAAGCATATGATACTTGGCGAGTCGGAGGGGAGAGGGACGGCGGGCGCTGCTCGGCCGCATTACTGGCAATTCGTTCGTTCGGCCGCTTTCCGTTTTGGGAGGCCCCCCTCCACTCGGTATGTCTATCCGATGGTAGGTTGGTTCACATCGTCCGCGCATACGTGCTTGAGTCCCTGTCGACGTGGGCGGCAATGGCTTGGCAGTCCGTTAGAGGAGTGGGACGCACTATGCCGAGGACCGCTGGGCCGGGGTGGACGCCAGGCCACACCGCCGACGCCCATATTGTGCTCGATCAATTTGTCCACCTGCTCGCCGCCCGCTGCTTAGTGGCGGCGCTCGCAGAGAGAAGGTGGGGCGACCTCCGCGGGCAGACTGCCCGTGAGCGCGCCCTCGGCCGCGGTCCTCTGCCGTAAGTCTTGCGCTCTGTCAGATGGCGGGTCAACTCCATCCCCACAACGCACCTTCCGAGCCAAGGGTGCGTGTGTCGACACTGGCAGCTAAGACACCAGGCCTCAGGAGCCGTGTGGCTTGGGAGTGCATGCCGTTGCGCTTCGCCTCGGAGCCTCCGCGGCTGCATTTCAGAGCCAATTATTTACGTGAGGCCCGGACGAACTCGATTGGGGGGACTCGTTCGCGCTCAGGGTCCGCATCCCATGCGCGCCGCAGGGCTGTGGCCGAGGATGGCTATAGTGATAGCGGCTACTAGACGCACTGCTACGGAGTGGCTACTGGGCTCCGCACCCGCCTGGCGTATTGCCGTTAGCTGGCGCCGGGGCGCATATGTCCCTCCATTCCGCCTCGGAGCAGGATATTAAATTCTGAGACGTTCCACATCTGTTCCATTGTTCTATATTCTCATTTCCCGGCGCGGGGTCTTTCTAGAGGAAAGCTTGACGGACGCGGGAGTCAGCGATGGGTGGTTCGAGAAGCCGAACCACGTTCGTCGGTGATGGACGCCACAACGCCGCCGCTTACGGGGTGCCGGAACACCCGGCACGCGCCCGACGCGGTTCCTCCCGCATCCCCACCTCGCGCCTCGCGACCTGCCTGCAGCTGCAGTGCAGCTGCAGTTCCGCGAGCTCGAGTTCGCGTCCATGAACGCGCGCGCCCGCCGCCGTCTCCAGCCGTCCGACGATCGTCGCCAGCGGGGTGTCTGCGTCAGCGCTGCTGCTCGCGGCCTCATGTCTTCTGTGTATGATAGCCTCCGAGATTGGCTTTGCGCCACGAATCTCTGGCACCCGAGCACGCCGACGTGTGCACGGTCCGCCGCCACAGAAGGCTGGGCACCGCCCGTCCCACCGTACACTCGAGATGCCGCTGACGGGGGGACCGTAGGACCGCGTCCTGCCTCCGCTGCTCTTCTCATTCTGGATCTTGACGGAGACTTCTACGTCGTAGTCTCCCTCACGCAGGGCCTGTACGAACTGACTATATCCACATGAACCAACAAGTATGCAGCACCCTCAGCTTGAACATCCGTGCAGGTCGGCGCCGGGGAACGACTCGGTGCTAGTGTCCACTGTCCAGGCTAGAAGAACCGGAACGTCGGACAGAAGACCCAGCAGCAGCGAAGGTTCGTTCCGGACGGAACTCGACTGGCGGAAGCGCAATGAACGCGGCGGCGTCTGCAGCGGTCGTACCCTTTTTTGTCTTCCGCGACATGCAGGCGGTGGGAGGATGGGAAGTGCGTATAATCATAATCGCCACTGCATCTGTCTGTCATCCTGTCCAGAGATCTCTCGTGCAATACAGGACCTGGCGGCGGATCTCAGCAATCCATTTCACGGTGGTTCTGTTCGTCTGCGGTCGGGCGTAGACCCCTCGGACCTGCCCTGGCCACAGGTTCGCCGCCATACGCTGGCATAACCAGGCTATCATACATCAGCGATCACAGTCAAATTCTCAAAGAAGGTCCTCTTCACCAATATCTCGTTGGCGATCAAGGTACATGCTATCTCTATAATCCGGAACCGATGAACTCTTATCATCCTTCGTGCGCAGTCCATTTGTGGGCAGAGTTCGGTCGCTACATGGGCTTCCCACTCGCGCATTCGCGTATACATTTAGCAGAGCTATGAAATGATCCGTCCGAAAGTGTCTCTTTTGATTTGCACACCAAGCTAAATCGCGAGACGCGCATCAGTCACGCCTGGCACGCTGATGTCGATCCTCCCAGCTTGATTTACGATGTACTTATTATCCGAGCTTCAGCCCCAGCATGCTCAATCATCTTTCCAATCACCAAGGCTAGAAGACGCAGCCATACATTCAGGTACCTGTTGAGGTGCCAGGAACTAACAATGTGTGCACACGTCGCTGTAAGGAGGCACGACCTCAGCGACATGAGCCTTGCGCACTCATAGGACAATAATGTTACATCATAATAACTTAAAGCGGAAGTACCCCTGTATCGTACGACATCCTATCGCCTCCGAAGTACACGATGATTGGTAGCTACACTGAAGCGCGTCGGGGCCCCCATTACATCTTAGCAACCTGGACAAGTCGGAACTCTTAGTATACACGTAGAACACTCGAGTTATTGCTAGACTGCAGGATCCTACCTTGCTACCGAGGACGGTGTCACCGTAGATGGTAGTGTCGGTGCTCGTCTGAATATGAATACCGTGGCTCTGTCAAGGATTGAGGACCATGTTCCTGCAATCGTAATGACCGAATGGCACGAACCTGATTCGTGCTCGTGATCCCGCGAGTGGTTGCGCGGAAGGTGGAGTCACCCATGGGATAGCTATTGTGCTCAACGTCACCAGCTGCGCTGCGGATGTAGTCGCGGGCATTGAGGTTGGCCAGCAAGGAGTTCAAGTACAGAGAGGTGAGGGGGAAGTCGACGGCACAATAGTACAGTTGGTTCGGGTAGGGTACAATCTGCGCTCGTCGAACGGGTGAATGAGCAGCTAACATGAGTGAAGGCCATGTTGACAGAGACGCACCAGGCCAAGGTCGATGATAGCAAAGACGGCCGTCCAGAGGCCAGTATTGATGGTAAGAACGATCAACCTGAAGATCATCCTTCGGGAGCTGCAAGATGTCCAATGCCAGTCAATGTATAGCGAAGCAAAACGAAGCAGAAGACCGACCTCTGGAAGCGCGGGTAGCCCTCGCGAAGCAGGGAGTAGATCATCATGGCTACAATGGCGATGTCGACAAATGCAATGATTGAGCGACCACTGGTTCCGAGATTCTGCAAGTGCATCAAGTCACCATACAAGGAAGATTTTCGGCGAACTCACCGTCAGGAATCTTCCGGAGAGTGTCGCCAGGTCGGGGTTACGCAGACTAGTACAGATTTAGCTTCTATGTAGGAGGGGTGGGAAGGAGCTGAACGCGTACGCCGTGATTACGTAGACTGGCGAACAGAGGGATGAGTCGAGGGAGTTATGCTCGACAAAGAAGTACTTACCCCAAGTCTCAACTAGGGAACGCATACACTGCATCAGCGAAACCCAAGAGAAAGTCCTGAGAGGTAATACGAACCCATTTGATACAACGTGAACGGAATCTGCATGTTCATGTGAGCCGCAGACAACGACGGGGGAGATTGAAAGACACACCAGAACCAGCGGGTACCAGCTCCGCCCACTAACTGATGCCCTACAGTGTGAGATGAAACCGTGTTGGTGCAACGCTCGGACTCACCCATGTAAATACGGTAGATAAAGAACATATGCACAAGGAAGGTCGACAAACCCTAACGTAGTCGTGAGTATCTATCTGAATACCAGTTAGAGAACGTTGACGATAAACTCACAGTCATCCAGACCCGATGCTGTACAAAGTACAATCAACTACGGTCAAAAGGCAATTGTGGGTTGCAGCGAATGTGCGTACCAGAATGGGCCTAGAGTTGGATGATTAACTAGACCTCAGAGACTTAGTAGGGATGAGACGTACAGCTGCGTCAGCGACAACTGGTGTAGAGATCCCCAGTGAAGAATCATAACCGGCCATACTTTGAGGATCTGTCAGAGACGAATCAAGAGATGAAGACAAACGCTCTCACTAGCTGCCAGAACCGATATGGTGCTTGCTGTCTCGATCGCCCTGGTTTGTGCATAGTGTCACTAGGACCGAATCCCGATAGGGTAGGTTGGTACGTACCATATGAAGAGGACCTATACGACATACACGAGCTGTTAGAAGGCGCCACTACATCGTGAAGCTACGCACATAAAGCTTCATCCATATGGAATCCCTCTCGTAGCTAGGACATTCCCAATCAGGTACGTGTCTTCTTAGTACTCGCAATCGACTCACTTGTTGAAATACAAGAACCTGGAGCGGAGCTCTATCAGACTGCGGGAAGAACCTGCGCGAAAGGAGGACTCACAACTGGAGAACGGCCATCCCATACAGAACGCACTGGAAGATCGCCCCGATGAGGATGGGCCCATAGGAGCTCATCAGGTTGAGGATCACAGGGTTCTCGAAACTAGCTGCGTCGGCCATGCTGTCGTCCGCGGGAGGGTGGCGATGGGGTGGATCACATCCTTAGCACATCGGATCCTTATAAGGGCTTGCATACGCATGGCATCGCTGCTCTAGGAGAGGGCAAGTGGAAGTGCGGTGCCGGGAAGGTTTCCGAGACAGTTGATCAATGGATAACTATTCTACATAGATACGTATCACTTTGAGGCACACGGCAACATCATTGCCCGACCACCTTCCTCCTGTTTTTTGGGAAGATGCATTGCTGAGATATCGAGCCCATCGGGGTACAAAACCCGTTCGATGTCTACATTGGATCAGCGGACGAAAAGTCAGAGCCATTGACTCACGAAGGTCCCATTGGGGCCGGCGGGACAACTGAGATCCAGACGGGCATGCCCAGATGGATAGCCGATCGCATCAGGTGGTGAGCGATTGGCAACTCGTTACCGTCTTCCACTGGCTGTCTTGGATACAATATGCGCGAGACCAGCATAATAGGGAAAACGTTCGAACGCGTAACTCTGCGGTTCAAAAGTGCCCACGAGGCCATCTAGCGTTACATGGCGTGTCATGTCCAGCAAGGACTTGAGAGAAACCGAAGCCTTGAGCTATTTGCAGATGATACTGGGCATTGTCGTGAACCTGCTAATACCACAGAACCTCAGCCTACCTCGTGATCTAGGTGCAACCTACTACTTTGTGTTCGTGATGTCAATGGACCCAGGGTATCAGTCAAAAACTCCGATGAACGCCACCATCTGCATCGCAGTCCGCCCCGCTGATCGACCCTCACGCTACAATACAGGGCGGTACACGCGTGCTACTCCTTTTCGAGGTTGCAAAGATTCTTATCACTCTGCACAGGCGCTACACGATGCACTATCGCCCACAATGGCATACACGTTCAGGACAATACTACTACAACACGCAGCATCAACAGACCGAGGGCTTCATGCGATAACGGACAACAATGTTCCCGGAAGTACTCCACACGCACATGCGTGACTTAGAACCTTGGTCCCTGGATTTCATAGCTGCGTGGTTGTCGTCAGCGAAGCGACATATGCAACGGAGGTCATGCACTTACGGCTCCTCGAGGTACTTGAGTTCATCATCAGAGAGAACCTTGCCAGTGATGACGCTCTCAGCAACACGCTCGGGCTATGGCAGGCGAAGAGTGAGACAGTTTTTCGCAAGATGCTACAAGGAGACAACGCACCGAGTTGGCACCGACAATGGGTGCAGTGATCTTTGACGCCACCCAAGACAGTGCGACTTGACTCATCGTCCATTGCTTCTTCTTCGCGAGCTCCTCAACGCGCTGGATGATCTTCTTGTCGGAGTCACGCCGGGGTTTTTCGAAGAACGTCCCAGAGACGCTCTTCGAGCGAGGAGTAACAGTATCGAGCGGGCGCGCAAGGTGACCATCAAGGAGCGGGGAGTAGCCAATAACGCCAATGCCACGGTAGTTGGCGTACGCAATCATCTCCAATTCCTGAAAGCATGCCTTACGTCAACGAGAAGTTCGCAGACCAGGATCTACGGAGAAAACCCCACCTCAGGACGGTACAAGAGCGAGTACTCGATCTGGATGCTCGAGAACCTCGTCCAGTGGTTCACGTCCGCAACGCGATTCATCTCGGCAAACTGCCAGGCACGCAAGTTGCATGCGCCGATGTATCGCACCTTTCCACTTTCAACGAGGTCGTGAAGAGCCTTCATCGTCTCCTCAATGGGCGTAGTCGGATCGAACGTGTGCACCTGAAGTATGTCGATGTAGGACGTGCCGAGACGCTTGAGCGACGCCTCGACCTGATTGAAGAGCGCGGCGCGCGAGAGCCCACCCTGGTTGACATAGTCACGGGTACCATTCAGATCTGGCCGAAGGACGGTGACGGAGGTAGGGTCATCCTTGTGAACGAGGAAGAACACCTTGGTGAGGATAACGACGTTCTCGCGCGGAATGCTGTACTGTTCAGCCCGCACGGAATACAATGTAGATGGGTCGGCGGTCAGTGCTGCTTCCAATGTGCATAACTGTGTCGGCGGGAACGTACCTTGTTGATGAACTTACTGAGAACCCTCTCTGAATCACCATTCGAGTAGAGATTGGCAGTGTCGAAGGTATTGATCCCCTGATCCCACGCAGCCTTTAGAACGGTGAGAGCCTAGTAGTGTCACGATCGAGCGTGTTAGCCAGGGCTAAGGCGCGATGTAGACGTGCTCACCTCTTCTTCAGGGAGGACCCATGGCTACGTGTGCGCGATGAGAGGTAATCAGCGAAGTCCCGCGCACGGCTTGGAGAACAACATACACTCCATTGCGTGTTTCCGATGGACATGCCACCGTACTGCGTAAAGGGCGACATATGAGTACATGCATTGCGCAGCTGAGCTAGGGGCACTAACGATGGGGACAGAGACCCGAAGGCCAGACTTGCCGAGTTGACGGTACTCTGCCATGGAGGATGGAGCTGGGAGGATGACGGAAAGTCTTGCGAAGTAAGTTGAGTGGACTCCAGAAGCGACCTTTATCAGTAGACTTCAAAATCAGCCCTATAAGGCGTGAGTAGTACTCGAGGTGGAGTGGATCAAGTCACTCTGCTTCTCTGACTACAGGGGCTAAATCGGCGGCACGGATTGTACCAATACGATGTGTAGGATTTCTCGCGATCGAAGAATAGAAGAACCCGAAGCTGCGAAGTTGTTGCTGTCAGAACAAGACATGCTTCCGGCGGCGTTGTTGTCTAGAGCACATGATACGCATTCGTGATGCTGGGATGACAGATGCGCGCGATTCCTGGGAATCCGATCTTGGGCGCAGCATGCAGATACATACATATGTATGCATCGGGACGGAGACTCCATGATGCGCCTGCGACATCTTCGCCGCATCAGCGCCACGTCTGCATGTCCGCATGAACAAATGACAGATCATGTCTTGGAGGGAGGGAAGCAAGTCACGCATGCGTCCAGCGCCTGGATCGATGAGGGGCGCGCGAGTAATCTGCAGGAGTGTCCAGGGTCTCAGCTCCGTCCTTCGGTGTTGCCATACCGCCAGCAAAATACCGGTCGTTTCCGACACACTGCTTGGCCTGTGCCAGTATCACACCACTTCCCGGATGATGCCTCAAGACGATCATACATACGACACTCAGGGCTCTTGGTCGTGTAGTCAAATACAAGCAAACGCTTGGAGCAGCTCTACCGATATATGATGTGCAGCTCCACCTGATAATCACGCAGGCATGGGAATACTTGCGCTGGTGTAGGGGGAGACATCGCTATACAGTCTGAGGATACATAGCATTCTATACACATCGCCCTTCGCAGGATATATCAAACCTACAATAGATCAACGTTTACTGGGAGGCAGCCTCCGAGCTCCGGTCGGTCCTTGACCCACGCTTGGAGACTGGAAGCGATCTTCAACGTGATGTCCATACCGGCGTCTCCGAACTTGAGCCTCTCCAAGAGGTAGGTCAGGATGACCTTGTACTGGAAGATGGCTGTTGCGGGAACAAGAGAACTCAGCCGTGCGATTGGGCGCGTAGGAGGAATACCACGCACCAAGCCGATAACCAACGCAATTGCGGGGGCCGTCGCTGAAGGCGAGGGTGTTCGCCCACCCGGAGCAGAGCTTCTCGCTTGCAGGAAGGTCCTTCAGCCAGCGCTCAGGTCGGAAGACATCGGGATCCTCCCACACGGAGTCCATACGATGAATCGCGATGCATGGGATGACGACCACCTAGTTTCGACTCGTCAGTCGTGCAATACTATAAGCATCGAAGTGGAGCGAACCTGGCCAGGAAGGACGGGAATTTGGCTTACGACCTCGCCATTGGAGAGCTTGACAGGTTCTCCCAGAGGGATGCTGTCGGGCACAGTCGCAACGCGTTCGATGTACGGAAGGCCGGGGTACAGTCGCAGTCTAATGACACTAGTTGAGTAGTCTTATTGATGGGAGGTTTACAGGCAAACTCACGTCTCTCGCAAGACGGCTTCGAGGTAAGGCAGACGCGCCTGGAAGTCGTCATAGGTTGGTTCACCCTTAACCGCTGCCAGCTCCTCACGTAACTTTGCTTGTATCTCAGGATGCCGAGAGAGTTCGTAGATAGTAAAACCCAATGTCTGTGTGGTTGTCTCGTGACCAGATACGCTGAGGAACTGTCAGTCAACGCCGCTTAAGCAGACGCGAAGATCGTACATGAATGTGGATATCTATACGCTTCATCAGTACCGTGAGGACTTGATGCATGTGCAACAGCCCGTACCTGCTCATACAACTCTTCCTCAGAGATGTCTCCCGCAGCATGTGCAACCACTGTAAACGAATGTCAAGTCTTATTGAGGCGTCAAGGATAAATATACTCAACGAAGTCTGCTCAGAAGATCTTTCGAGGCCTTAGTATCTCCGTTTTTGACGATGTCTTGATTGCGCCGAATCAGCTCGCGTGCTACGCCCGTCTGCGGATAGTGAGGTCGAGGACGATGCTCTATTAGGCGACATATAGGTTTACCTGGATGGCGACTTTTGCCAGGCCTTGGGACTGAATGGCAGCGATAGGCAGATCGTTCAAGATGGGGAAACGGCGGAGCAGCATCAAGGTCTGTGCGTATCGGCATTGCGATGTTCAGTGGGATCGCCACAGGAGAAACCAACTGCGAATGAGATCGCACCAAAAATCCAGCGTATTTAGCGGCACGAGAAACACTGCGACGTCTCCCGCCTAAGATCTGCTTGGCTTCAGGACTATTCCCCGCTTGGAAGTCATGCAGAAACGCCTGAAAGAATGCTAAGTAAAGACGTTGACTACAAGACTCAAGCCGATGCTTACAACGCGTCCTATAACGTTGAGTCTGGTAGTTGAACGTTAGCATACGTGATTGCCGACGCAGACTCATACATACGTTGCCTTCGACGTCCAGTCGAGGATATTGACAGGCTTCTCCGCTCCGGACTGCACATGGCTGACGAATTGGTCGACGACCTCCAGTGCGGCAACTCTCACGTCGCTCGACATGGACTTCACATTCTCAGGTCTAGGAGTGAAAGTCATTTGCCACTCGTGGCTGCGGTAACTAATGAGGACGCACGACAGAGACGGGCTGACTAGCCGGCGCATCCGCTTGTGCTCAGCCTCGCCCTCCACCCAGCCAAGGCCCTTTCCTAGAAGGCGAGCTACACGGGGGCGCACAACCCTGCTGTGATCTACATTGCAATTCAAGATGATATATAGCGCAATTGCCGCGGACCACTTACGATAGTCGTATATCTTCTTCTGTAGGATATAGGCAATTGAAACCGGATCGCTCAACACGAGCTGTGGGCAAAGTGAGATGATTGGGAGCACCCATCCAGTATGGCGTTCTTACAATGTCGGGTGCCTGCTTGAGCCTTGAGCCAACACCGCCAACATTACGAGAGCATGAGAAAACGCACCCCGAACGCAGCCTTGATGCGATAGGTCAAGCCAAGCTCGCTCTTCCATTTTCTGTATGCTTGGCCTGGTTCGTTCATAAACACCTGCTTCTCATGGCCCCAGACGAACTCTGCCCCAGACTATGCATGGAAATGGAAGGGCGTTAGTGAATGTGAACGCCGTCCAAAGCGACGCTCGGCCGAGTACTAACTGGCACAGGCAGGGACTCGAGCACAGACTTGCGGCGAAAGGCTGCGGAGAGCCGCCACACAATCACGAGAACGAGGATGACAAGCACTGGCGTGGAGTTGAACGTGTCGTTCAGGAGACCCGCCATGGTTGCGACGCGACCAGTCACGAAGATGAAATCGCGACGGGAAAGGGCTGGCAACTTATTCAAGTAGAGACTCCAACGTAGCACGAGGTATCGCTGCGTCACCGTGATAGCGTGATGACGGCCTCCATGTTTTCTCAGTCAAGCTGAAGTTGATCGTGGGCTGTACCTCAGCGCTTGCTCCCAGTCCCAGCAACATAGATCATCGGCGTGAAAACGTATGTTTGATGGTGGCGGTAACTTCGGATCCCTTCTTTCGGGGCCGAAGTTAACGCCTCTCAAGGCGCTCAGCATCCGAATCCCCGGCTGGCGCAGGTCAAGTTCATGATGTGTTCTCTGTAGAAAGTACGACCAAAGCAGGTCATCCAGTGCCTCTGGATTTCAGATGTGAGCATTACGAGAACTCAGAGAATGTACCTATCATTCTTCACTAAGACCCTGGTGTGAAATCGTAGCTAGGCAACTGCTTCGGGCTTGGAAGAGAATGCTCCCGGGGCGGGACGTCTATTTGTGCGGCGTTTCTTCCTTGACGAGAAACAGAATACGTATAAATAAATCTTAATCAGAAAGAGAATAACACAGAATCGTCTGTAATGACAAGTTTACATAGGCTTGGCGCTGGAATAATTCACCAAATCAAAATCTTTGCATTAAGATGACTGCTGGGCCTGAGGCGTGAGCTCCTTCGCTGACAATGATTATGTTACATAGGTACGATCGCGACCCATTCTTAGCACGCATGGAATGCAGACCAGTGGGCGTGAAGCACAACGGTCAGCGACGACCGTCGGGATGGAGCATTCTATCGGGATGTCTAAGAATTATACACAACGAAATAGGCATATGGTACAGGAGATGTCCATCACGAAAGATATCAATCTAGTATGCGAACAACTGCGTGCGCGCATGGTTCGGCATGATATGCACCATGGTTAACCAAATCTGGGTTCGGCGCTCAGTATCAGTGGTGCCATCAAGGTGAATAGTGGAGATCTTCCTTACGTTGTATAGGAGGTAGGACAATTTGTCGTCGTCGGGTCTCCGGAGGAAGTAATACCGGCTTCCGACGAAGCTCCCGAAGACGACAAATGTGGCCCCTGACACAGTTCCAATGCCCCAGAACGAGACTAGGAACAGAGACCATACGCTCATTGCGATGACTGTCGCAATACGGCATAGCTCTGGGGCGTAGATAGGGAACGTCTTGCGTCCCAAAATAGCATCGCCTTCAACGTCAGCAAAATCCTGAGCCTGGATAGTGGTGAAGATCAGAGCGCCGCTGATGCACACTGCGGTGACTGATACGTTGTCTAGATCGTGCGTTGCTCCTGGACAAGTAGCCGACCGCAGCACATGTTAGTAGAAGGCGTATTCGCAGAAACGGCCGCACGTACCCATTAGCTTCGTCGCCCCAATTTCAAACGTGGTGTAGCCGCCAATGTTGCAAACACTTTTGGCGATATGATGCCCGGCAAGACCGAGCTCGTCGTATGCGAATGTGGTGAGAAAGAGACAGAAAGTGGTGAGCATGAGATCGCCGCCATGTATGGCAGAGCAGCTGAATGCGGCGCCGACTGTCACCCAGCGAAGCACAAGGGCTTGAGGTTCGCTAATGCGTCCCGAAGGGAGCGGACGCCATGGTTTGTTGATGGCATCCTCCAGGCGCGTCCGGGCCTGGTTGGAGACGTTGCACATTAATTGGTGGATCCAAATCCAAATGAGGGCGTGGAGGAGCCGGTCGAAGGAGTGGATAGGGGCTGTCGCGCATGCGAAGGCTGACTGGAGCAGAATCTCAATTGAGTACGGATACTCTATACAAGGTTGGAGGACGCACTACGGGGAGTAGAATGGTCTTCAGATCGGATACCGTAAAGAGCATTGCTGTTCGCGCGTGATATCTACAGGAGCGTATTATCGTCATAAGTCCCGACATAACGCGCGACAGAGGTGGTCTAGAGGGTGGGGGAGAGACTCGAGGGTGTGAGGCTGTAATGAGCGAGGGAAACATGCTGGAGGAGGGATACACAGTGTCAGTTGCTTTCGAACGGTTTAGAAGGGCAGGGATCCGAGAGTGCCTCGAAAACATATCTCGCGGTGTGCACTAGCAAAACACAGGATGTAGGCACCCACAACCGGCCATACAGATCACATCAACTAGAGATGGCCTTACGACTTTGCGTGCTGTGAAGGGCGGTAGGGATGGAGAACCTCGAGGAAGGGACCCTGCGAGATCGACAATTGTGGCTGGACGTCAGAATCATCCTGCACGAACTGATGATAATCATTGCGACCGCCCCGACGGATTGCTGAGGCACCACTGTAAAGCCGCGCGGATGATCCGCGCATAATTCATCAGGCACCCATCCTGCGTACCCTTTTGATAACATGCTTCTGCCTCCCTTGAGCGTATTTATGTATCACGGATCTTACGCCCTTGCCGCGGGGACAAGTCTGTCTACGTACGGGGCACCCGTCAGTAGGTGCGCGAAGAAACGCAGACATGGACGTTGCACAAAGGTAGTGAGGGCGGTTAGCCATGCGGAGGCTTGTTGACCGGGGGATTCAACCCGCAGAAAGAAAGATGACGGTGATCATGAAGGCAGATCAGGAGCCTCGGGGAACGAGCTTTCTCTCACGGCGCGTGCATGTGGCAGCCAAAGAACGTGATTATACCCACGGATCAGACGTGGGTATTACTACTAATGGGAGTACAGGGTAAAAATAATTATAAATGCGCTACATAGCAGTCGTGCCGGAAAATGAAATTGATCACAAAAAAGAACGGCGATGGCACGAACGTGAATAAGTTAGCTAGAATGGACACCGGTCTTGCTTCTCAATGGGGTGAACGAGGGTGGGGCGGGTGCGAGACAAACTGGTCTGCATTCTCTGCCGCCGCGATGAGCTGTGCAGCCTGATCACGCACAGTGAGCGGCGGTCACATCGTCTTCAGCAGACAAAACTTTACCTTTTCCGCGATGGCATAGACAGTAGCCTGACTGTGAGCCCCGATCTGGATAGGGAAGACACTGGCGTCGACGATACGGAGGTTCGTCGTGCCGTACACCTTGAGCGAGCCGTCCACAACACCTGTCAATGCTTAGTCGGCGGAGTGCCCCGAGATGCATTGAGTGCAATACATACCTCCAGAAGCTTGTGGAGCCAGGGCAGCCGTGCCAACTAGATGGTCTCCACCAGCGGAGCTCGCGCGGATGTATCTGAGAGAAGGACATCAGACGAAGCGGCTAGGAGCGCGATGTCGTCATGCGAGAACGGTACTCACGCAAGGAGTTCGTCGTCTGTTTGCGCCGTGGGATCAGGGTTCGTCTGAACGGTCACCAAATCAGAGAAAGGAGCGCTCTGTCCAAGCTTCTGCAGGAACTTGAGGACGTCCAAGAGCACCTCGGTATCGAAGTTTTGACTCAGGTACTTCGGGTCGATGGCGGGAGAAGCGAGCGGATCGCAGGAAGCAATGTGCTTAATGGCGCACTCAGTATTGTTGTCGTATTGTCAGGTTGTAGTAGAGTTGACTTACTGTGCTACCACGACTCACAGGATGCTGTGGAAGCCTTTGAGAGGCAGTCCGGTGGGCGAAAAAGAAAACACGTACCATGAGACCGCCAAGTATGACCGCATAGCTCTCTCCTTGCTCGACATTGATGAGCCCTTTACTCCACAGGATAAGCTCGACGGCGGGAACGTTGCCCTGTGCGAACCACTCCCTCTGCAGCGCGTACTGCTGCTGTTGTAGACCCGAAAGACCCGGCGCACTTGCCTCCTGGTCAAAGATACTGAGGAGTTCCTGCAATCTATCTTGAGAGACGATGTCCTGCAGAGTGAGGAAAGCCGTCAGGGAGTCGGTTGCTGCGAGAAGTCCGGTGTGGTTGGCAGCGCTATAGGTACCGCATAAGGAAATGCCGCACGATACAGTCTGCAGGATACTTACTATTGCGCTTGTTGCTCAGCAGCAAATGTCGCATTATTACGAAGACTATCTGACAGCCACTGTCAGGCAGCGTCTCGGCTCCGAGCTGTGACGTACATACCGAACGTTTGTACACCAGGCCGGAGCTGCCACTGCGCCGCGGCGAAAAAGTGCTCCTGGAATGATTCTCCAACTCCAGGGAGATCGATGAGCGGCGTAATGTTCTTGCTCTTCAGTATGGTGGAATTCCCAATCCCTAGTGTCGAAGTCAGTTCAAGTCTATCAAGTAGGATATGACGACATCTTACCTGAAAGCTCGAGAAGCTGTGGAGTTTGGATCGTCCCGGCGGACAGAACGATCTCCTTCGAAGCGTGTGCAGTGTACTGCTGTCCGTCAGAGATGAACTGGACTCGAGTGGCGATAAGCCCATATCGTGTCTTCGAGAAGATGATCTTCGTGGCCTATAGGACCGACGATCAGATCCGGTACCGAGATGAATGAGCACATAACTGGGGGTACCTGGGCGCCGGTAAGGACATGATAATTAGGTTTACTGGCGTGCGAGCAGTAGTACGCAGTGGCGGCATACGAGCGGACACCCTGTGTACGGTACAGACTAAGACGAATGTTCGAGACTCCGGTGGTGTTGCCACCTTGCTGCTCAAGACAAGCTCGTCAGACTTCTCATAACACTTCGGTAGTAGAAGACGTACAGGCTCGGCGTTGGTCTCAATGCCAAGGTTGTTGAGCGTCACAGTCACGTTCGTAACCGTGTCGAAATAAAGCGAATTGAGCGAAGCCTGGCAAGAACAGCTTGAATGTGCAGCTCCCCTTGGAAACGACTGCAGATGACCTACGACGATAGGCCCAGAGAAGCCGTCTACGTGGGGGAGGTCTGCCTCAACCTCGGCGGCTTCCGCAGGGGTGATTCCCGGAAACGGGTCGGCAGGCGTCTTGGAGAAATTCTCCGCCTTCTGCAGAAACGGAAGCAGACCGGACCAACTCCAGCTCTTGTCACCAGCGATGGTTGCCCACGCGTCATACTCCGTTGCGGATGCCCGATCCCACGCAAGCCCATTGATTCCACTCGATCCTCCAAGTAGTTTGCCCCTAATATAGATGTTGGATATTACGCTCGGCGTGCTTGCGCAGTGACGTACCTTGAGAGAGACAGGTTCCGCCCGCCGGCATTCACCTGTGGAGTCGAGACGAAGTCCCAATCGTAGGTCTTATTGCCAACACCGGAGGATGCTAAGCTGCTGTGAGTGAGATACAAACCTGAAGATTATCGAGTACTGACCGGGAACGTCGAGGATGGGGTCATTCAAGTGTAATATCCCTGCCTCAATGACCCCAACGACGGCAGACGGGTTCTCTGCAAGCCTAGGAGTCAAGTTGAGAACGCTAACACAACGATAGTAGAATGAGTATGTCCTACCTAGCAGACAACGCAGTCCCAGCGGTGCCGCCGCCTGTATGGTATCATGTCAGCAAGAATTCGACGCCGGGGTGCCCGCCAAGACTCACCGATCACAATGTAATCGAAGGCGGTAGCAGCGAAGGAAGATGGGCTAGGAGTGGCGGGTACAGGACATGCTATAGACCGCACCCCAGGAGCTGCGACGATCGCCAGCAGGCTTGGGAGGAGTGACCTCGTAACTGCGAGCATGTTGAAGATTCAACCCGGGTCCACCCAGGCGAGGGTGAGGCCCCGCTAAGCGGGCAATTCATTTTCTTCAAAGGACATGCATCCGCCATCACCGGATCAAGTGAGACTTCTGCGCGTGATAATAGCTGCTCGATGGGCAAGAGAAGGCTGTGCGCAACCATGACGGGAGCTGACGAGATTGCACAGACGCCAAAGACGCCGACCCCAAGATGCGGCTCTACTAGTGCGACCCCAGAAGCGACGCATTAAGCGCCTGACCCCAGAAGCGACTGACACGCCTCCAGGTCTCGCATTTCCCTGTCAATAAATGTACAAATGTTACACATGAGACTATGTGCTTCTGAACTATTACTTCCACAAAGAACGAAGGAAATCGGGAGAAATTCGCTCCCGATACAAGTCAATCTGAGTAGGGTTCCAGGGGTTTACTAACCTTGTTGAATTGCCACAAAGAGATCGGCATGGCCGATCTTCTTGTAACTCTAGGAATTATTTCTAACATGTGCACTGAGTATGATTATTCAGTTTTCGAAGGATTACGGATTGCGGTACCTGAGGAATGGGAAGGGGGTCTCTCGAGCGTGACATTCAGCCACTGACCGAGATAAGGCTGACTTTGATTATGAGCGCCTCGACTAGTGTTCCCTCCGCCAACGTCGTTATCAAACGACTGATAATGGCGGTGTTTAAATCGGCAGTCTTCGGCACCGTGACCATTGGTGACAATCTGTGGGCGCCTTTCCGTCGTTTCTGGGGTCAGACGTGTAATGCCACGATGCTCGAAGCAAAATTCCACCGATTGCCTTCATATTTTACGGGTATATACTGTCTACGATACAGATCAAGTGTGCCAAATTTGAGATTTATGGGGGAAGATGCGATGGAGATATGCACGAAATACATTCTGGGCCGTCGCTTCTGGGGTCACACTAGTAAGGCGCGGGAGATTGCGACGACAGAAGATCATCGACTTTGTA
>NW_006766901.1:260697-288880 GCF_000275845.1 Dichomitus squalens LYAD-421 SS1 | reverse complement strand
AATTATTTCTAACATGTGCACTGAGTATGATTATTCAGTTTTCGAAGGATTACGGATTGCGGTACCTGAGGAATGGGAAGGGGGTCTCTCGAGCGTGACATTCAGCCACTGACCGAGATAAGGCTGACTTTGATTATGAGCGCCTCGACTAGTGTTCCCTCCGCCAACGTCGTTATCAAACGACTGATAATGGCGGTGTTTAAATCGGCAGTCTTCGGCACCGTGACCATTGGTGACAATCTGTGGGCGCCTTTCCGTCGTTTCTGGGGTCAGACGTGTAATGCCACGATGCTCGAAGCAAAATTCCACCGATTGCCTTCATATTTTACGGGTATATACTGTCTACGATACAGATCAAGTGTGCCAAATTTGAGATTTATGGGGGAAGATGCGATGGAGATATGCACGAAATACATTCTGGGCCGTCGCTTCTGGGGTCACACTAGTAAGGCGCGGGAGATTGCGACGACAGAAGATCATCGACTTTGTACCAACTTGTCGGTATCTCCCATGTGGTTCGGACCCTGCTGATGGTTTCGGTCCCGGGATCGGTCAAGCGCTGGTGCCTCGACACATGCCTCGACGTCGCCCAACGACTCCCGCAACCCCCAACGTCATTGAGAGTTGTTTATCAAAACCAAAAGATGTGCATCGAATAGTACGCATCATAAGTTCAAGCTGACCTGCTCAGCAACCGTAGCATCAGATGCGTGTCCTGAGCAAGCAAGGCTGATGACAACTTCATCACCGAGTACTGCCATGAGTGGAGAGACACAAGTATGATAACGCTGCATTTTGTGCTGCGATCTGTTGTACCCGAGGTCGCCGTCGTCGCAACAGCTAGTCTAACGAGATTCAGGGTCACCTTATGCTCAACATCACGCTGTGCTTAGTAGCTTCGCAGTTCGAACCAAGAGGGTGCTGTTGAGTGACAGAGATAGCTACGTCGGTGTCGATCCAGTAGAACTCTATGCCTATTAGAAGCAAGCCAGTCCCAGGTAGTGTCACAAGATACGGGAGGTGGAGACGACCGTTCACATTATATCGACAGACAGGGTCATAGACCACAACTATCAGTCATGTGTACCGTCTAGTTCGCCGCACATGTAATTAGGGTGCATAAGGAATGGAAGGGAAAGCCGTCTGCTTAGATGCAGACTTACTAATTAGTATGATGCAAAGAGCTATAACGACGATTTAAGCAGAGGTACACTGATCCGACGTGCAGGGCCTACAAGCCTATTCAATCGAAGACACTCAGGTAGGTACTCAACGCGAGTGCAGGTTGATCCCAGTGAACCTGCGAATGTCACGCATTAGTCATGACGGTATTCAGGCAGCGGTGTCAGAGCGCAACACTCACGAAATGGTTCGTCCCTTTGAGGATCTCCGTCTTCACAAAGCCGCCGCCAGCCGCAGCATCGTCATCCTGGATCTGCCAGAGCGCGACGATACCGAAGTTGGCAGTGATATCGCCGGTGAACTCGAGCACATTCAGGAGTGGGATGGCGGCGCGGACTGTCTTGTTGAACAAGGCCTTCCGGTATGTTGGGAGGAGCGCAGCCTGGTTATAGCCGACGATGAAGGTATCACTGCCACTCGCGGCAGCAAGGTTCGTAACTCCAGCGAGCTGATCTGTTGTAAACGAAAACACGCTCGGAACGTGCGTGATGCTCGGCAAGACGTATTCGAGGACGTTGACGTCGCGCGTCGAAAGGTCTCCATGCTGGAAGTAGGCAGTGATCCATTGCACGAAGCCGGGCTGACGGTCCGCAGCTGGGATGCTCGTGTCGATCTGCGGGGACCATGACTGGGGTGGGAGAGGAAGGCCCAAGGAGACAGAGGGAGGCTCTGAGGCGATGCAGCGATGATATTAGCACACGGGTTCAAGACGTGAGATCTAACGAGCTTGCACACCTTGCAAGACCAATCCCCGCAGATACTTCGCAAGCGTCTGCTGGGTGGAAGTAGCGTAGGTCTGTATATTGGCGATCGTAGACACGCCGAACGCGTTGCCAAGCGACCAGCCTAACAAGGCAACACCACCCGTCTTCCCGTCTGCGGAAGGAGCAGGAAGGCCGTTCTGCTTGATGAACAGCTCGATGAAAGTGGCGATCTCTTCGCCGCGTTGCTGGAAGAACGCCGTCTGCTCAGACACGGTGCCGTTCTGGAGCACGTTCAGGTCGCCGGCGGTGTACGGCGTTGAGCCGTTGTAGTCGCGCCTGTTGATAGCAACAAAGCGGGTGTTGTATGCGGGCGCGAGATCGAGGACCTTCTCCCAGACAGCTGCACGAACTATAGGTCAAATCGTACTCGTGATGGCGTTATGTGGCTATGGCTTACGACTCTGGAAACCCATGCCATGAATGGCAAAAATAGTGGTGTACGTCCTGGAAGAAGGCGCGCCACTATCTAAATACGCGAGAGTGGTACCGTTGCCGACATTAAGAGAGGACGTAGTGTACTGCCGGGGTGCGGGATGGTGGGGTGCTGCGGCACTGATTGCAGGGAAGAGATAGAAGAAGAGCAGGAGAAGGACGGAGGAAACGTTAAGGACAGACATATTCGCCTCCCTCAGCCAAGGTCCAATGATACGCAGTGGAAGAAGGTGGTGAGGGGAGGTGATGGAGCTGCGTCGAAGCCCGTAGGTGCAATTTATAGGTACCCGCCTCAGGGCGGCGTCCGAGCTACGGAAGTCGTATTACTCCATGAGTTTCATCTGTGCGCATAATGCCTATTAGCGACGTCCTCCTTGATATACTCGACGTCCATGTCGCGGAGGGAGCAGACACATCCTCGCCAAGAGACGGCGCAGAGTCAACGTCTGTCCATCAAAACGCCCCTGGACCTGTCTGTGCCTGTTAATCAGTAGACATCCCAACACTCAAGTGTGAGTGATGCTCACAAGGTGAGATTGACCCAGCTGTGAAGACCTGCAAAGCAGCAGATGAAGGCGGTCACGATCAACGAGAGGACCATTCGGGCCGGTTCATAGTAGACCGCGGCTGATAGGCGCCTAAGATCGGGGATCTGGGCGCTGCAAGGCGAAACTTCAGGCCAGGTACACCTCTCGTGGACGCAGCTGATTTCTCGCGAAAGCCGCCTATCGAGCATCCCGGAAATATTGGTGTGTACGCTGCAGAATGGTCCAGGCGGCTTGGACGGCTATGCCAGGGGAGCTGGGCTCCTTGTTCATCCGGTATCAAGCAAGGGTAACATCGACGTGTGCGCGAAGCGCTATGTTGACGGCTCGTATCAGCCGGCGCTGTTCCTTTTTCTGGCCAAAGTTCGTTGTGTGGACTGAAGTCGAAGGCCTTCATCTGTATCGTAAGGAGCAACACAATACATCGCACCAGTACATAGATACTATGTAACCGGAATGGAATCTAGGAAGCTGAAGACTTTACGCGGGGACCGGCAGGTGACCCCTTGAACAGGTCTCCAGATTCAAGTCGAGTAGATGTCGAGCCCTGAGCCCCAGGTCCTCATGCGTGGCCAGGCACGCTTCTTCTTCGCATTGGACGGAGTATTGCCTTGGCGTATCTGGTGGTCAACAACGGCATTGAGTTTGGAGCCGGTGGGAGCAGACCGTCCAACGTCCTATGCGCCACTGGCACTACTGCGTTACTGAGAGTCGTCATGCTTTCTTGTGCGACGTCTACTAGTATGTTCGTCATATTCTGTGATTTTCACTGATACATTGTCAAGATTTTCTTCGGCACTCTACGACTCCGCTTATTAATCGTTTGGCTGATTGCGCTCCTACTCGGGAGGGAGTCCCATCACTCTCGCTGAGTTGATAGTCAACCTGCGGGATACGGAAGTAGCATCTGCATAACACTAGATCTATACAACATTGCAGCTACATAGATTACGACACAGGATCGACGCCTATGAGGCATAAGGGGGCGCTATATGTTGTCTAACAATCTACACCCGCTTACGGGACCAGGAGAAGTACATATCTGTTGTGATGCTACGCGCTGGATCCACCAACTCTTCGAGGTGCTTCTCCGCAACCTCCATGGTGATACCCTGATCGGAAAAACGCGTCGGCAAGTCACGGGCCACGCGGAGCATATTGACCTTCCAAGAGAGCCCGAGTTTGTTCTCCTCGGGGTCTGCGTGATGGAGGTGAGTATTAGTGGCGCCATAGGTGCTCGTGTATATACGGTACCTTCGCTGTTTCCCGAAATCGGAATTGTGACCTTCCTTACATTCACTTCGGCAAGTGAGTGGATGGCCTTCAGTTCGCTCTCGAGATAACGACCAAAACAGGGCTCTGCACCGCGAGAGCGCAGAATGTTGAGCCACGCTCCTACGAAGGCTCCCATGCCCGGTCCGAGTGGCTTCCCGTGATCGACCATATGGCTATCGTCTGGGTCTTCCACGACGATCCACCCACCGGGTTTGAGAAGTTGGACAGCGCGGCGAAGGATTTCTCTCGCCCCTGGCACCTAGACGTAGGAAATCAGTATCAAGCGTTATCGCGCTACCCAGGAGGACTGACATGCATCAAGACAAGTCGGGCGTGCACGATATCGAAGGTCTCGTCCTCAAACGGTAAGCCCTTGGTGATATCGAGCTTGTGAAACTCGATGTTAGACGGTAGAGGGCTATTAGGAGAAACACATTAGTTACGAGGAAGTCAGAAGATTGGAAACAGGCGTACCGGGGCGGTATCGGGTTCTGGTCGACTGCGACCACGCGAGCTTGAGGGAATGCCTCTGCTGCTTGTATAGCCCTGGGAGTCATAAGTTTCGCAGCAGGAAATCAAGCCGAACCGTACGTGCCATGCGCCAGTGCCAGATCTGAATGTAGACGAAGATTAGAGCGGTAGTGCTTCCGCACGAAGGTGATCCTACCCTATCTCGAGGATTGCTGTGGGTTGAAGGTCTTCAAGGGGCGCAAAGGAAAGCTTTCCTCCGAAGAATTCTTTGATAGCAATGTTCAGGTCATCGAGCCTGTTTTGCCATGTCAGAAGTCGATATGAAAAGGATGCTTGTCACAAACCGTGTTGTCTCCTCAGCGGCAGCGTTGGCAGGCTGCATCGTTGGTAGTTCTGAGGGACATCCTTTCAAGACTCAGAGATGAAACGGACCTGAAATGCGTAGGTACGCGTTTGTAATTCATCTCTTGCAGAGTCATTCGTCATATCTGTCCTGGTGGCTGCCGACTTCGCGATGCAAACGAGTTGTCCTTTGAGAAGCCGTTACTGCAAATCAGGGGTAGGCGCCTTTATGCAGTTGGAATATCGTGGCTTCTCACGAAGAGCTCCCAGAAGTCTGCCAGATCAGACCCGCATCCGACATATGCTTTTGCCATAGCGGCATGGACCTCGTAAGTAATGGCGTCGTGACGGATTGGGCGGCTGTCCAGTGGTAGATAGCCAACAGCCAACGAAGACCCCGGGAACCATGCGATACCCATCTTGAATATTGTTCAGATCATTACTCAATACAGTCGGCCCCCTGCGAGCGGCATACTCGTAAGAGAAGGACGTTCACGACAAGCTTAACTTGATTTGGTACAATTGCGACGGATGGGTGTGAGTGTGGTCAGGGTTCAGGCTACGCCATTTAGGCGGCCAACTTCCGCCGGTGATGCGAAAATACGATAGGAGGTGAGGCGCGACAGCAGTTTCTTGATGCATACTTAGGCCCTTGCGTGCTCCGCCCGTTTGACAATCTGGTATTCTGATGGCCTGGGACCTCACCGAGCGTGTCGCCCAGCAGGGCCCCTTTCAGCATCCCATTCAGCGTCTCTAGCGTCAGATCGACTCACCCCCTGATTAGCTCTCTAAATCGACCGAGGCGAACGTATTTGTTCTCGACTTCGAGAAAGGCTGCAGCTGCCGATGTGCAACTCGCTCTAAGCCAACGCATGATCATGTCTGCTTGTGCCTTGATTTCCCTCTGCATTCTGGGCCAGGTGCCAACCGCGGCGGATCATTATGATGGTTGGTTGATGTACCAGCATCCTAGATCCCCCCGAATGATTGCGTCTGGTACATCTTTGTACCTTTACCTGTGCAATCCTTCAAACTTTCTATCGCAGCGCCAGTGCTCGCAGGATCAAGCCCCGTTCCAAGGAGCCTCAGTAGAAGCCGCGTGGGCAGACGATACGGAACATCGTCCACACAGGTATCACTAGGTCAGTGTCTCCGATTGATGGATGCACCAACTGACCAGCTCTATCGGGCGTTCAATCAGTCTTCCGTAGTAACGAGTATGTACGAGTCCTTCAATCGCAGTGAATGTGCAATTCCGATACATATTACAAAGCTCATACTATTAGGTGATCAGCAGTTTGAGTGAACAGTGGTGAGTTACAACTATCCGCCTGGACGAGGCTCCGGTGCCTTGAAAACGATCGCTGCTAACTCGGGCTCAAAATTGTAAGCACCCAAGGCCACAGACGGCGGCACAAGACGGCGTACAAACGTGTCTCTCAAACCATTTACTCGAAGAGGAGGTGAGTTCTCAGAATTGTCGCATCAACGCCTGGTAGCAGACTGTCTTGCTCGTTCGTGGCAGCCTCCTACCATAGCCGTACTCTCTTGTCCGGTCTTTCTTGAGTGGGTATATGCTATCTCTCCGTGGAGATCGCGTCGAAGACTACACGACGATCTGACTTCTGCGAATGAGGCAGTCTGTTTATCAGTGTGTTCTTCGGATGGCGTGCGTTGGATGCGAGGACGACTTCTGGCGATAGCATTGTCTTGCGCTTTCGTGCATAACTTCCTCTCTATCTTACGCCTCAACTTCAAATCACATCGCACCACGTTGACCGAATTTTACTGTGCCTACAGATGACAGCCACGATCTCCGTCGTGTTTGCATGCTTAATTGCTGCTATTTGGCTCGTTCTCCCTGCCAGCAGGCCGAAGCGGCCATTACCTCCAGGTACGCATGTTCCCGTCTTGCGATTGGACGGGGACTCACGGCCTCGACTAGGTCCTCCCTCTACAGCAAAATCCGCTGAACATCCATGGAAGGTTTACGCGACGTGGTCCAATACTGTCGGTAAGACACAAAGCGATGTTGTGCAGGAAAGCATCTCACGCCTGCTCCAGGTCCTTTGGTTACCTTGGGGACATCCTCGCGGCCCATCGTAGTCATCAATACCACAGAAGCTGTGACCGATTTACTTGAGAAGCGCAGCCACTTTTCGTGCAAGCCACGATGGCCCATGGCTGAGCTGCTGGGACGTCAGAAGAACGTCGGATTTCAGTACTACGGAGAACGTTTGAAGCGTTCACGCAGAGTCTTACACAACGCGCTGAACACTACCGCAATTGGGACCACCTGGACAGGCCTGCTGAACTCCCAGTCGGTGGCATTACTTCAGGCTTTCCTTCGTTCCCCAGAGACATTCTATACGGACGTTGGCGGGTATGTCATTGATGACGCTAGGCAATCCACGAGAGCTGATGCTGGATTTTGCGAAGGAACATCGAAGCTCTGGTCGTTCTATTCACATACGGTAAGAAGCCAGATGCACAGTACACTTCCATGGCGAGAGAGGTCATGCACCAGACTGGGATCGCCCTGCAACCTGGCCGATGGGCCGTCAACTTTTACCCCGCGCGTAAGTGACTCCATGCTGTCGTTCCTGGAAGTTTACAAACCTAGGTCTTCTGTAGTGATGTACGTCCCTGCGTGGTTCCCCGGTGCGGGCTTTCAGCGCTGGGCACAAGACGCGAAAGCGGCCTTCTATCGTCTCACAAGGGAGCCCTTCTACCATGTCAAGAAAGAATTGGTTCGTCAAATATGCTATATCCGGTACCATGCCTGCTGATAACACCGGTTTCAAGTCGCAAGGCAATGCTCCGTTGTCCTTCGTGCGCAATGCCCTCGAGGAGTCTGAGCAGACGCCGGAGGAAGAAGATATCATTATGTCTGCAGCCGGCAGTCTCTTCAGTGGTGCGTCATATTTCACGCCGGACTCTCCAGATAGACGCTTCACTCATCTTGAGTTCTGTAGCGGGGACAGATACCGTGAGTGTGTTTCTCAGAAGTTACGAAATCGCCACTAAGATAGACCTTCCGATGTAGATTACTACGGCCGTACTCACTGCGATACTGCTCCTGACTCGCCATCCTGAGGTGCAAGCACGCGCCTATGAGGAAATCAAGACGGTGGTAGGGACGGATCGCCTCCCGGAAATGCACGACCGCGCCTCTCTCCCTTACATCGACTGTGTAATACAGGAGATTCACAGGTTCAACCCTGCGATCCCACTGGTCACCCACGCTAATTCGGAAGAGGACGAGTACCTCGGTTATCGCATTCCTAAGAAGACATGGATCATGGCGAACGTCTGGTGAGTGCGCGCATGCTCGCCAGCGGGAACGCAGTGCCTCATCTCTGGGCAGGGCAATGCTTCATGACGCAAATGACTACCCCGATCCCGAAGAGTTCAACCCTGATCGATTCCTTCCTGGTGGAACCGGGCCCGCGCGCGACCCCCGCACTTTGATCTATGGGTTCGGCCGGAGGTACGTCGTTCCTTCTTCCGTCGTCCTCGCTGTGCGTTCCTTGACAGACACCTCGCACCAGACTCTGTCCCGGGATGCATCTCGCCAACGCCTACCTGTTCCTGGTTGTTGCACGGACTATCGCCATATTCGAGCTTCTTCCACCGATAGAGGATGGTATCACCAAGATGCCCCCGCTCGACTTCGCCGTAGGCTTACTGTCGTACGTCCGAAAGTCAGCTTTTGTGGAGTGTTTCCGGTTCTGAGCATCATTTATAGAACTCCTAAACCCTTCCGCAGCATTCTCAAGCCACGCGGTAAGGCGGAGGAGCTGTTGGGATTGCACGGTGAAGATTAGTAGCGAAGTCGAGCTTGTGAAACCTGGGGGTCTTCCCCGTTACGGCTGCCTATCCTCATCTCAATTGCGAGGGGTCGTGTGTTGTATCTAATGCGAAAGCCTCATATTTACGGTCTTGCGTTCTGATGGTTATTCGACATCGATCGTTTTCTCTTACTGAGCGGATATATTTGCATCTGACACCGTCCACGCGTCACACGTTACTTAAATATTCCTACAACAAGGTCCTATCGATAAAAAAAACCAGAACAACGCGCTTTAGAAAGCATCCTTGTACACTTGCAGCGTAGCAGCAGGCTCGTCGACGTGCGCCTATGTTCAACCGGGAATAGTTCAAAGGACGTCAGGATAACATGAACAATGGAAGAACGTACAAGATGATTGAAGCCCGGAATCCACTTGACTGTAACGAAGCCACCGCCGGCAGCCTTGTCGTCGTCTTCGACCTCCCACTGTGACGGGATGGAGAACGACGCTGTCGCGTCGCCGGAAAAGACGGTGACCTTCAAGTTGGGGACAAGAGCGCGAAGGTCCTTGTCGAACACCGCCTTCTTGTACGTCGCGGCGATCTGGGGCGCCGAGAAGATCATGAAAGCCATGTCAGACCCGAAGGCGGACGGCTCGTAGATCGAGTGCTTGACCTCCTCTTCGGTCAAGGAGTAGATCGTGGGCGCGCGCGAGGTTGCCGGGACGACGTAGGAGATGGCCTTGGGGTCGCGCGATGACAGGTCGCCGTGCTTGAAGTAGGAGGTGATCCAGTGCGAGAAGAAGGCCGTACGGGCCTCAGCGGGCATGCTCTGGTCGACAAGCGGCGTCCACGCATCGGGAGGGATCGCTTTTCCGAGAGAGACGGTAGGTGGCTCTGTAAAAATGATCAGTGTCAGTGGCGATGCAGAGGGATGGCATTATGACACGTACCCTGCAAGATCAAGGCGCGTGCGCCGGCTTTCCAGCGCGCTTGTGCGGGCTCCGGGAGGGCGTCGACGGCAGCGACGGCGGCGAGGGCGAAAGCGCAGCCCAAAGACCAGCCCACAATTCCGAAGCCTCCGGCGGTCCCATCAGCAGATGCAGCGGGGAGATCGTGCTTCTCGGCGAAGAGAGAGATGAACGTTGCGATCTCCACACCACGCGCTTTCAGGAACTCAGCCTTCTGGTCGTCGGTCCCAGAGTTCAAGACGTTGATCTCCTCGGGGGAGAGAGCAGTGGAACCGGGATAGTCGCGGCGGTTCACAGCGACGAATCTCACGCCTGACTTTGGGGCGAGTGAGATGACCCTATTCCAGATTACTGATAGCAATGTGTAATGTTAGCTGTGATGAGAATGAGCAGAGGAAGGCGAAGCTCACGGCCAGTAAACACAGTCCCATGAATTGCAAAGATAGTCACGTATTCCTTGGTGCCACTGGGAACACCGCTATCGATATACGACAGCTCAGTCCCGACGTCGTTGACGGCAAGGGTAGACATTGACGTGAATGCTAGGCTGGATTGCGAATTCGAGGATCGGTTGCCACTGAAGAGATTGGAGATGTTAGACCAGAAAGAGCCGCGAGTGGCTTTTGGCTTGGCCATGATTCCGGCGTCTGTTGTCGTAGGAGGGGGCGATGCTAGCAGTGGAATGTTCCGAGAGGATAGGTGCTCCCTTGATTGATTGGGGGAGCTCTCGGAACTGGTGTTGGTTTAACAGCCTGCCTCCAGATAGCAACATGGAAGACCCTCGGAGATATCACGCATGCTTCCTTGGGATGGTAAGAGCGTGTAACACGCCCTCAGGCAACCGAGCACTTGAAGAAGCCTCTCGGAATCGCACGGTGCTACTCCTGTTGTTGGGAGGCAACTGAAGCCTTGGCATTTCCTGCCGAACGCCGACCCTGCCCGATACCGTCGAAGACAGGACACTTGGGCCGAGACTGCAGCGCATGGGTTGAACTACTCCTCCCGTCTCCGAGTGCGGAACAAGGACGTGCTGGGATCAGTATCATTCACTGCGGCCTGGGCACCGAGAAGCAGCGCTACGTGCTGCCAGTACGCCTGTTGATTTGGCGATAACGACACGGATTCTCGTGTCTCAGAAGTGAGAACCTGTGATGTGCGCGATGATCAGCACCGCGCATCCGACAGTCTTGATGGTGAAAGGTGTTTCCGTGATCGTGAATGTACGTACATGTGCTTGAACAAGCCAGCACATCCTGGCAGCAAGGCGTCGAGCGCCGAGGACCCCGAGAACCTTGACACACACACGTAACTACTCATCTTGTACTTACTTGCATCCGGCGGCGCCATAATCTGCCGCATGAAGGGCAATTACTAATTCCCAAGACTGAAAGCCTCAGAGCTTTCGCTCCTGCTTCCTCATGATCCTTGCTCTTCATGAATGGGTGAAGGTAACACGCCGGCGGGCCGTCTATACACTCATCTCACACGTGCGGTGCAGCAAGAAAAGCCAGGGGAGCTAGACTTCAGCTACGACGCGTTGACATTCCCCCATTGGTTGGGCAGTCGAACGAGATTCTGGCTACCCCTGAGGTAAAGGCACGTTACTAACTAGTGCGGCAGCAGTTTGGCGATGAGTCCGTCACAGCACTGTGGTAAGTTACGTTGATCCAGTGACGCGGACCGGATGGGTCGCCGCACATACCTTTAGCATTGGGGGCAGACTGTCTTTTTCACACTGCATGTGTATGGGATGTACGTTTTCATAACACACGTATAAAAGTCCTATGCACTAACCACGTCGTGTGCATACAGCCATAATCTCTATAACAGTGTGGATGATTTGGCGGCGCGCTTGACCACGAATTGGATTGTTGTTCTCGTCTAGTCCGGGTGAGACCGGTGGGCCAACTACTACACCGCCAATATCTAGGCTCTCCTCTAAAACCAGCCCTGAGATATACCGGCAATGTTGAGAACCAAAGTGATTATTAACCTATAATGGTCTTTACCACATATCGAGAACGCTTCTTTTTCACATACGCATGCCGTACACACGTTAAGTAGATCGTGGTGTCGATACAGGACTCAATGTAGCAAGTGTGTGAAGGTGCGTTAGAATCCTGATGCTAGAGTTCTTTAGAGGGGAAGCCCTCACTGACACTGATCGGACTCAGCGGACTTGCCTTGTACGGAGGTGCGCGATTACCACAGTCTCCGGGATTTGTACGACATTTCTGCCCTTTTCCTTTCGCTTTGCTGAGAGCCGCTTGTCTTGTAAGCTGTCCATCACTATGATCGCGTTCCTACAACTGAGCGGAATATGACAGTGAAGGCTTCGAGCCATTTGGTGACCCCCTAAGTAGGGCAGGCAAGAATTCCGCCGGTGCACAGTGTCTATAAGAACTTCTGCAGTCGAAGAGTCCATTTATGGAATATCACTCGATGTCGTTCCGTAGGTCACCGTCTTGGCTCGCAATTTAGGTCGAGCTCACTTGACCCGCCTACCCGGAAGACCATGCTGCATCAGCAGATGACCATTGGAATCCATACGGATAACGCCGTTCTCCCTGAACCCACACAACAGGTGAGTCTACCCAGCAGCTTGTTATTTTAGTACTTGAGGCGATGAATCGTTCAACAGGATATGACGATGAATGCCGCCCCCGTCAGTGATGGTGAAGCCCTCATGCCATCTTCGATGGTCGCCGAGAACTAGATTGGCACATGCCCCAGGGCGATTATTCTCTCTCACTACATCGACGCCCAAGCGTTCTATCGCCCTATGGTACACGAAGATGAGCTGTCTTCTGGCCTCTGAGTATCCTTGAGACCGTCCATGAGGAACAGGTGTGATCGGGTCACTGCTCTCTTGGGTCTTCCACGGCATGGCGTGCATTCAGATGTACGTGCTTGAAAGCTGCCTTCATGTGTAGCGGTACCAATTGCACGCCCACAGTTCATGTACTTCGAAGAGCATGCGTATTTCAACGGTTGTTCAGATTTGTGTTTCCCGATGTCTTACCGTACAGCTATGACTTTTGAGATACGATTATTACGTCAATGACGCTCCTTTTTACGTCAATGACGCTCCTTTCTCATTTCTGATATATGTTGCACAGGTTGAGTCAGTCTTTTATTAGACACCTCACGCGTGTGCGATTCCTTGACCACCTCTGTTGCAAGAGGGTTTTCGAGACCGCAAGCACGACTGGCGTTTCAACAGGTCGTAAGTTGTCTAATGGTCTTCTGAGCGGCATGCTGCTGATTGCTGATATCCGTAGTGTGGCATGTGCTAAATCTAAAGTGGAGCCCGCTTCGTGACCTAGGTCTCACCAAGTTGTACGTCTCCCCACATGATTTGCAGCGGCTCCAGCTAACCTAGCGTTCGTAAGCCCCATGCTTGTTGGTAGGTAGCTGTATGACCCTCTCCTTATTTACTGATGCTTATATCCATTGCATTACTGTTGCCTAGATTCATCGCACTTTTTCAGATCGTATGCAGTCGTAAGATTAGATGGTCATCCAGCCGCTGCAGAGTCACGGAGAAATCCACAAGCGGCCCTCAAACCAACGCGGACACTCACGTCAAGTACAACTCCGACACCATGCTCAACGCCAAGGTATGAACAACCTATCTGATCCAGTATACCGACCTGGCTGACAGCGCTCTCAGTCCAAGATAGATCACTGGAAAGGAATCGCCCAGAATGGAGACAGTCATCTGGCCTGCATGCATTCAGATATTGGGACTCTGACTCGGATTCACGGATATATATTTTTGTGAAGTATATTGGTATACACTGGTTTCTGGAGACGTCCTGACATCAAGCACTAGAGCGTAGAACGTGTCCTCGAAACAACAGATATGGTAATGGTAATTCTAGGGGTTGACGTTGCCGATATCTCAATACAGAGCCGACATACCATGCCAGTAGAGATGTCGGGCTGGTGCACACGTTAGGGATGCGAGATACAAATACCAATACGGACGAATACACCGAAGTTGCTAGTTGCTCAAACGAGCATGCGTACTAGGGAGATGCAAGGAGATGCAAAAAGACACGCTATGCGTCATAAACGGACGCTCGACACGGACTGCTCTGGGCAGCCATTCCGGTAGATTGGCAAGATATGCTACTAGGCGGCGAATATGTCATGCAATCAGCGCTGCTAGTCGGTATGCCCTCCAGACGGCGGTGAGTGATATAAGTCGCGGCTTCATGCCAGTGGTGGGCGGAAGGGCGTCCCGGGTCGATGCGTGCGAGGGCCTTTGTGGCCACTGTCATCGCAATCATCATGAGGATTGCTCGACCTGCTCGAGCGTGCAGCTAAGACAGGGGTCTACGACGAGTGGTACTTGGTCGCTCATTCACGACAGACAGAGCGTGTCCGTGCGCTCTTACTCTCAACCTTTGCTGTACTGCAAGGTCGACAGAACAGCCAGAAGGGGATGTCTTGAGTATTCATACGTATCTGAAGACAGCCCTCGTGAGACCAATGCGAGCACGTAGGAAGGCATCCATGACGTTGTACTAGTGGAATCATGGGAGACTACTTAAGTCGTCCAAAGAGAACGGGAAGAGGACCTCAGCCACCCAGGCCGTACCCGTTCTCCATAGGTTCCCCTCGGAGATGCAGACGTCATGTCCGGCGGCGTTCCGCGAGGCTGCACGTCGCACAGGATGGTCGACAGCGAGAAAAATCCTCCTTACGAGACGTTCGTAACCTCACCGGGCTAAACGCAAACCACCAGAGCTGATCAAAGGGTGCAGAAGGTATAAAATACTGTGAAATTGACTATATACTCACCAACGCCGCGCCTGCGCGCGTACGGCGGCAAGCGCGCACTAGGTAAGTTGACCATGTCGGGCGGAACGACGAAGCGAAGCGAAGTCGCGCGAGCGCACGTAACAACCGTTGAGCGGCGCGCGTTGCTCCGTCCGGCCTTTGGCTGGACGCGTGTTGCTCAACTGCGAGAACGGTCCATCTAAGGGCAGCACGCCGGAGTACAGAAGCAAGATACGGTCTTAAGAGGGTTCACATCCACAGCTGCCCAACAGGGGTGATTGCAGCATAGACGGATAATAGGCGCGTTTTTATCTGGAGATTCGGTGGGGTCAATCCTAGACAGTATAGTAGCGACTGACAGCGAACCTACCTCCTAACGGGAGACCTCCACCGGATGATTTTCTACGATGGGACGGTAAGGCCCAAAGCAAACTGGGGGCCCAGTTGCCGACGGAAAAGGAAGCCCCTCAGCATCTTGACGCACGATTGAGTTTGTCTAGGCTTTACACTGCTTCAAGGCGCATCTCAGAATACACTGTACACTGACTATAGTCAGAAGGCCTTGTCGTACAGCTGGAGTGGTACTACCCAAGGCGCGGCACTATGATACAACTCTTTTTCTTCATAATCCGCTCTCCCGTTGTGCACTTAGAGCGGGAGGATGTTCGGAATAGGACCCACAGGCACGACACGGTGCGGGTTAATCTATCAAGGCGCTGCATAAGAGAGCCTTCGACCAAGAGGAGAGAAATACGCACCATCGGGTGAGACCAGTAGTAGTGCACCTTGATATGCTCAAAATTGCAGGTGCTCGAGAAGGCATCATTGCCCCAGTACAGCTTCCGCAGCCACAAGTGGAGCGCGGGGTACCCGTCGCGGATCGTGCGGATGTTGCACTTGAAGTGACCCACGTACACCGGGTCGAAGCGGACGATGGTGACGAAGAGGCGGACGTCGGCCTCGGTAAGTTGATTCCCCACGAGGTAGTCCTTGCCCTGGAGGATCTTCTCGAGGCGGTCGAGCGACTCGAAGAGGGGAATGACGGCTGCTTCGTAGGCTTTCTGGGTCGCCGCAAACCCGGACTTGTATACGCCGTCTGATGCAATGTGGGTTGATCGTCAGCAAGTCAAAGGGATATGAAAGACGGGCAACGGGGAAAGGGCGATACGCACTGTTGACAGTGTCGTAGACCCAGTCGTTGATCTCATCGATCTCCTTGCGAAGGTGCTCGGGGTATAGGTCAATCTTAGCTTTGTCCGCGGGGAGCTGGTCGTTGAACTCGGTGTTGAGGAAGCGGATGATCTCCGAGCTCTCGTTGTTCACGATCGTCTCTCTCTTCTTATCCCACAGCACCGGCACAGTGAAGCTATATGCGCGTGACGATGTCAGTGTCGTGCATCAATCTAATCCCAGCGTGCATATCAGCACTCACCGGCCATCATAGTCGGGCTTAGCCCTCAGGTACAGGTCTTTGACGTGCTTCGCGCCGTAGAGCGGATCGGGATCCGCGCCGGGGAACGCGTCCGCAGTGGCGAATGGCCAGCCGTGCTCGCCCATGTGCGGTGACACCACGCTGACGTCTGAGGGGTCGCATGCTCTTTGATATTGCGCACTTAGACAGGAAAACAGAAGTGCTGCTTACCGATGAACTCCTCAAGGCCCTTCAACTTCCGCACAATCAACGCCCGAGTCGCCCATGCTGACCACGAACAACTGAGTCATCCGACCGCGCAATACGAGCTGACTGCACCCACGACACGCGTATGAGACGTAGAGATGGTAGCGACCTGCAATGCGTACGCCACGTTAACATTCTGTCCCGACGTGCACATAAGAGGTATGGCACCTTTCTCTGGGGGAAACTCGCCGCCCTTTTGGATGGAGTTTCTGAACGAGGACGGCTTGCGCTTGAAACTGCCGTCAGCGTCCGGCTTGCGCTTGCTGATGTCGCTCTGGTGAGAAACGTCGCGGATGGACATGTTGCGTGGTCGTAGCTTCTGTGTCTGTATCCCGACGGAATATGCGTGCAAGGAATGCTGCTGGGGTGTGCGCGATGCGAGACGTCCTGTATATAATGGGTTTGTGAGGCCACAGGACCAACGGCGAGGTGTTTGTATGCGTAAGAGAGGGCGAAGCTGAATCATACACGCGACTACGATTTGAGTGAGCGATACCTTATATGGGGAAAGAACGCACAGGTCGATGTCATGTCACCATACTCATCGTCACTGATCGCTTATCTTGCCGCCCCAACCGCCTTCGAGCTTAATGCGCTTGTCCTGTGCGTCGAGGGCCGACAGAGAATCTGGGAGGATTGAAGGTAGGAGAACGACATACGTACATAGACATGTTGATGAGCATAGAGTCCAGAAGCAGATCACTACAGCAATCAAAATGAGATATGGATGGATATTGAGCTGGACCTCAATATGACGGAAACATGCAAGCCGCGGCGATGTGCGGTTGCTAGTGGCCGGTGGTTACTAGCATGACCCCAGAAGCTACGACCCATAACGTATTTCATGGATATCTCCCTCCCTTCCTCTCCAATACATTTCAGACTTCGCACACTTCACTTGCATCCTGGACAGTACATATGGGTGAAATATGAAGAAAATCGGTGGAGGTTTGCATTGAGCATCGCGGAATTACACGTCTGACCCCAGAAGCTACGGAAAAGCGCCCATAGATTGTCATGGATGGTCACAATGCCGAAGACTGCCGATTCAAACACCGCTGTTATCAGTCGTTTGATAGCGAAGTTGGCCGGGGCAACATTGTCGAAGCGCTCAGATTGAAAGTCAGCTTTATCTCGGTCAGTGGCTGAATGTCACGCTCGAGAGACCTCTTCCTATCTTTCGAATACTGCAACCCGGAACCCTTCGGAGACTGAACAAGAAAGTTTATTGAGAATGTTCAGAACACTTTGCGAAGTTACAGAAAGATCGGCGCTGCAGATCTTTTTGTGGCAGCTCACCAAGGTCAGTAAACCCTTGAAACCCTACTGAGATTGACTTGTATCGGGAGCAAATCCCTTCCGATTTCCTTCTTTGTTTTTTACAATGATATTTTTGAAGTACGTCTTCTCGCGTGTAACCCGTGCACACTTTTTGACAGGGAAATGCGAGAACTGGAGGCGTGTCAGTAGCTTCTGGGGTCACACTAGTACTGGTAGACCGGGCATGATACGTGCATCGTGTAAAGACAATACCCACGTGGCTGGAGCTTAGGCCTAAGAAACGCCTGCCGCCGGTAGCCTCGAAGATCGTTACAGGAAGGCTACACAGCATGTTCCGCGTCATACCCAACGACTGCGGTGAGCATCAACGACTTTCATACCCAAGCACTCCCCCTTCTTATGTGCTATTTGACCTTCTAGGCTGTACCGGAAGTGCTGTGATCCAGCGCATATGGCAGCGGCACGGTGGCAAAACGGCGGTCTTCAGATTTGGAAATACACATGTAGCGCCATGTCAATCGCTCTCGTAGCCTCAAGTAAGTATATATAGAAGCAGGCGCACGTTTGTCGGGCATCAGCCATTGCAATAATCACATGCAAGTCAAGATGTCCAAGCATCGCCGCGTCACACCATCTTGAGGAATCGAGATAGAAAGTGAGTCGGTGGGCTCCTGTTGGGCGCTCCGGTGCTGACTGCCGCTCTGCTTATCTCCGTTGGGATAACAAACATGGCGGGTCACCTCAAGGCATCTCATAAGAAGACCTCAGATATCGAAACTTACCAAGTCTTTGAAGTATGATGATCATGAAGGAGATACGAGTATCAGTCAACCAACAACATAGGCGTAGGGGAGGTATCCAGGAGGATCGATCAACACAAGCATTTCCTCGGAGTCGGGAGTAGACCTCGAACACGTCGATTCCGTCTCCTGTCCGAAAAGAATTGATGTGCCGCAAGAAATGGTTCCTGAGGTCAATCGGGTATGGTGCATACTTGTCATCCGGTGAGCAGGACTCGGTGAAGCTTGTGATTTTCGACATGCGCTAACAACGCCGTTCTTCTGTTCCAGATCTTAGATCGCCGCTCAGAACTTGCTGCATGCAAACCTCGAATAGGCGGCGCGCTCGCTCGGACAAATCCAGTCTCCGAGTCTCGTTCGCTGGTCTGGTTGGCTAGACTCCAACATGCCGTGTTCGCATTTCGTGCCGGATGGTGGTTCCATTGTGTTTTTCTACCGAATACCTACGCGCGATAACCAAGTCAATCGCCAAAAACTGCTGCATCTCAGCATGTTCTGCGCGAGTATAATATCCGCGGCATGCGTCACTCACAATCTCGCCATTCTACTCCCATTCTGGCCGTGTCCGGACTATCTGGTAAGTTCTATAAGACGCGCATACGTCTGTCTCGCTTACAACCATATCTTCTGCTCTTCGCCCCTCTTTTTCAGTGACCTTCAGTGTGGTAGCGGCTTTCGATCATGAACACCCATCCCAGCATCTCTTCGAGCGCGTCTTCAACGCACGCCGATCATACTCAACAAATTACGGGGCTCGAGAAAGAGCATCCTGACGTCGAGAAGGCCAACACACGGGACGGCGCCGACCAGGCGGACGACTACCCTGATGGTGGTCTGCGAGCGTGGCTTGTCGTTCTCGGAGTGGGTTTCTCCTTGTGCCGATCCACATCTCTTGGTCCTGACGGTGTCTCCGTAGACTACGTCAGGGATATGCGCCACCTTCGGCTTCGTCAATGCGTGGGGTGTAAGTGTACCCTCCCATATCTGATCTGTTGTCTGTATCTCAAGATAGGGTCTGTAGGTCTTCCAGGCGTACTATGAAGAAGTCACTTTGAGGAATACGTCTCCTTCCGACATGTAAGTGTGCTTCTCGCTTCACGGTCGACGAAAGTGACCGACGTCTGTTTGTGTCGATGTAGTGCTTGGATTGGATCTCTACAGGTGCGCTTTCCGTCTCGGGCCTGTCGTCAGTAGCCTAACTATCAGAGTCAGTATGCATTGGTCTTCATGCCCGGCCTAGCCTTCGGCAGGCTCTTCGACATGGGCTATCTCCGACTCCCCGTCTTCGTCGCCTCTGCACTGCTCATAGCCTGCACATTCCTCACCGCCGAATGCACCAAGTTCTGGCACTTCATCCTCTGCCAAGGTTTCGGCATCGGCGTGAGTTCCATGCCAAATCTTATGACCCATCTCGGTATGCTTAACCTCAACTGATGCTAGCTCGCTAGTGGCGCGGTATTCACCACTGCGGCGGGGGTCGTCCCGCATTGGTTCCGAAAGAAACTTGGCCTCGCACTTGCTTGTATGGCTGGAGGCTCGAGTATCGGCGGGACCATCTTCCCCATCATCCTCAAGAACCTCATCGAGTCCCAGGGGTCAGCTCACTCATCGTAGTGTCCCATACCATGCCGCTCTTGCTTATAGTATTCATAGCTTCAAATGGACCCTCCGCATCACGGGCTTCATCATGGCCGCATTCCTTATAGTCCTCAACCTCGTGCGTTGACCCTTCCCCGGAACCTCGGTTGCCAGCGTGGGCGCACTGACCCCCTCGCTTGTTACAGGCCATCGCACGGAGGCTGCCCCCCAAACCGAACCAGGGTCCCTTTATTAACCTCGCCGTATTCAAGGACGTCACATACTCTATCTACTGCCTAGCTCTTTTTGTTGGCTTCCTGGGACTCTACACCGTATGTGGCACCACCCGTCGATCTAAGTGCAGGACGGTGGCTAACGTGAAGGACCGTGAAGTGCTTGACATACCTCTCCATCAGCGGGGTAGTAGCGGGAATAGACCCGGACTTGTCATTCTACCTGCTCTCCATCGCCAATGCGTGCTCCCTATTAGGCCGGCTTGGTGGCGGCGCTTCGGCTGATCGCGTCGGTGAGTTGCTACGTACAGTACGCCAGCGCCATAATGCTGTGAACTGAACGGTCACGCAGGTGCAATGAACGTCCTCATCCCCGGTACTCTAGCAGCGGGTGCTTTGACTTTCGCCTGGCCGTTCGCGAAGACTACGGGTTCCCTCGTGACTGTTGCAGTCCTCTACGGGTTTGTCTGATTCAGTGCTGTGTCTTGAGTCGCTTGCTGAGAGTCCACCCCCTTATGTTTCCCAGAATATCGTCAGGGATATTTGTGGCCATCATGGCGCAGCCAATCGTGCGCATGGGGAAGATTACGGAGGTCGGCATGCGCACGGGCATGGCCTTCACGGTCATGTCGCTCGGCGCGCTCGCTGGTCCTCCTATCTCTGGTGCGATTCTCGACCACACAGGGTCATTTGAAAACGTTGGGTACTTTGCAGGTACTGTCAACCCCGTAATCGATGTGAACCGAGCCGTTGATTCGTTTGATTGTTATAGGGTCGACCATCTGTGGGTCGGTATTGCTGATGATTGTGGCACGCCATTTGGTTCTCGGCAAATTGTTTGGCAATGCCTGATCTTGAACAAACTTTCTTTACCTCGTTATACCTCCGGCGCTTCAACCTAGACTCACGTTTTCGCGGGCACATGACGTCACGACACTGAAGTTATAGAATAAAGACTATACCATTTAGAGGCCTTTATCTTTTCCACCACTACCGTACATAGACACAGAGACCCCTACGTACCATTAGATCAATATGAGACAGGTTGCACAGACACCACGCGAGCAAGCAAGTTCCACAGCCTTGTTAGCGACTTAGAACAATCTTCTAGCAGCGCTCGCGACCGCCACATCCAACCCATGGCCGAAGAGCGACTCAGCGCCGTTGCCACTCACATGCCCCGCAGTGGGAGCGCTATAGTGAGAGAGAGCGTCGGAGTGCGGGCGCGGACCGGGAGATCATGGCTGATCGTAGACAAAGCCGCGCTCAGCAAGCGTGCATTGGGAAAGCAAGGTAGAGCATTCACGTCAGTAGCCTGTGACGACGCTGACGCGCAGGAAGTTGATGTGCTTGCACTCATGGAGCCGCTCCCTATAGTGGCAACCTTGGTGCACTGCGATGTAGCCGGTGCAGGGTGGGTGGCCGGCGCGGCGAACTTGCCCTGGTGCAAGGTGGATGTGCCGGATACACCCATAGGCTATGACAAACACAGGAACATCAGACTTGTCCGAGTGATAAGTACATATCGCACCTCTCCAGTGTCATCCTTGCGGTAATCGAACCCATCCGTGTAGTCGCCCGGCATGTTCCCCTGGCAGCCCACACGTCGTAAATGTGCTGGCAAAGGGCGGCAGCGTCAGGTCCGTCCTTACATGCACGGATGCATAACGACTCGTAATCCATGAAGTTCTGAATGAGAAAGGTAGAATCAGTGTGACGTCACGACGAGCACATAGATCGTGTGTATGCAATTGCGCGACATACCGTCCATTCGTGTATTTGCTGCACCACGCCGCCAAACACGCTGCTAGCGACGAGGCGTCCAATCGGGATGCCTTACTATTCAATGAGTATGTGAGTCTGGTAGACCGGACGTGCCGACATGTAAGTAACTGACTCATCATTGCCATCTGCCGCGTGGGGATCGAGCTCGCCTCCGGAGTCGCTTTGAAGAACATTGACCTTGGTCAAGTCACCGACACCAGTCACTTTTACGCAGTCCGGGGGACTAGACAAGGTGTGTGCCGGTGATGGTGTCAGAGAGAATGGCTTGGGTTCCGTATCCAGGCTGCATGCAGTAGGACCCCTCTTCACGCTCGGTGGTCCGATGGTGGACTGAACCCCTGGTTGTTGCGGGGAGAAGAAGCAGAAGTCATCGATTGAGTTCGCTATATGTAGCCCAACGTCGTACATGAGTGTAACCAATATCTATTAGGAAGAGAGAGATGGGAGCGGACCGCATACATTTTGGCACATGGATACTTGGTCCGAGTCTTTTTCGTACTGGTCAGTCTTGGGAGCCTCGTTTAGAGTAAAGCTATGATCATATGTCTGGGTAAGCACAACCGGACATCAGGGCAAGGGAGGCGAGGGGCACGTAGTGGATCAAATGACAATGTAAGCCTAGAAATGTGGTCGGAAGCGAATCACAAGATAGAAACAGCGAAGAGAAGGAGCAGCAAGTGGGCGTGCGGTTGTTTTGAACCAACGGGGTGGGGCCGGGATCATGTGAAAAGTGACGCTCCTGCTAGGTCTAATCCAACGGGGGACAAGGCTCATTCAAATGGCATTCCACCGACGGTCTGGCCAGTACTTGGGGTATTCTGGCGAAGGGAGCGGGGGCCATCGTGAAGCGAGCAGAGGCGCAGACGAGACATTTTTGGAGCCAGGAAGCGGAAGACGGGACACGCGCGCCGCTGCTCTGCTGATTAAGTTGGTACAAAGAGTCACAAGACAAAAAGACCCGGAGGATTGCGAGCGACGTTGCAAGATTTGCAAGTGCCGGACTAAGTTGTGCAGTCCAGAAAATGATGCGAGCTTAATCGGAACCGCGCATGTGCAAACACTTGCCAACTCCTAACACAAAACAGTGAGGCTCCAGATGCTACACATAGAATGGGAGATAGAACTCACCAGTACTTTGTAAGAAGAACGACCTTAGCTACCCGACTAGACGGACATTAGAGCAAGCGGTGATAAAACAACCGAGCAACGTGAGTACTAGATCATGGAAACGAGACAGACTGAACATATGCGCGCCAGCCCGCGAAAGGGATGGTCGCCTCTCAGACAGCTAAATGCAATTGACAGAGCAACTTACAAGCCATAGTGACAACAGAGACGGCGAGACAGCAATCAAAACTCACCTCATAATTGCTGAGCAGGAACGCTCGGGCCTAGCAGTAATCACCGTCCTTGTTGTCTCCACCCGAGTGCATACGTTTGTCGTCGCAATGAATAACGATCACGCAATCCATGCAGCAAACAGGGAGTGAAAGCGAGATAGATTAGAGAAATGGCATAGCGCCTACTTCGAATGCGCCGCCTCCCCACGTTGTATCAGCCCAACACCGACAATGACACCGTCCGCAAGAATATCCGCCGCCTTGCGCCTATCGTGGGCCTGGTGCTCCGCCTTGCGGATGAATTCGGCCTTGACTGCTTTCGCACGCGCAATCTAGATGCCCGAACAACCGAGGATAGGGCACGAGCGAATTGAGGCCGGAAGAGAGCGCGAAGCAATGCCGAGAATGGAGTGCAGCCAATTAGATGAAGGTGTTCAGAGAGAGATGCTGAAGGGTAACGCACCTCCTTCGTGTGGTGGAGGCATTCGAGGTAGTCTTCGGCTTGCGCCGTGCACTGGCTAGGGACGTCCGTCTGGGCATAGCACTGTATGCGCGAGAACGCTGTCAGACAAGAGCACAAGAGTAGAGAGCGAGGGACGCACTTTGGAGAACTCCTGCCAGTATGCGAAGCAGCGAGGGACACCTGCAAACCGAGACCATATTCATGCCGGACACTGATCACTTCCCGCGAATGAACGCACCTCCGTGGTAGCCAAACCCTGACTATAGCACGGACGTGTTCAACAGCCTCTCCATGTAAAAGTGCGGAAAAGACGTACTGCCATTCTTCAGAGAACGAGGGGGAAACTCAATCAAGTCGTCGGGGTCGTTGCGTGAAACGGCTACCAGCACACCCTGGCGCCTCCTGCCTCCGTGGGTGACAAATGTCACATTGTGACCTCCTCCTGCAGGCGCTCCCTTGAGCGCGGGCGCGTCATTGGCGCCTATGTAGCGGCTGCACACTGCCACCCAGCGGGGCTATTCGCGAAGCCTGCCGTCGTCTCCGTCACCACCACCTTCCCTCCTACACCTCACACTGCCAACACTACATATCTTTACCTACCGCGAGCATGGCAGAACAAGCTGAGCTTGCGTTTGTGAAGTCTTTTGCGGCCGCGCTGACCACGCAGCCTGTGGTCTACGCGAACGACTACCAGACAGCCCCGGAGAACGAGCTTAAGAAGGTTCCTGTGCTTCAAGTGCGTCTTCGTCCTGCTGCCTCTGCCCAGTGGCCTCCCGCTATGAGAAATGGAACTCGTCTAATGATATCTGCCTTGCGCATCGGATCCACACAGATCGAGGTCCCACCACCCCCCGAGCGTCGTACTTCTGTCTCTGCACCGACAGGTACGTATACACCATTTGCAGCACCCCTTTCGCGCTCCCTTCTTCGCGTAGTATTTGCACAGCACCCGAACCCGAACTTACACTCCTTCCCACCTATCTAGGATCCATCAATGTGACATTCAAGTCAACAAAGCCCGTCCAGTCCTACACGCTCTCCATCCAGCCCACGGACACCATCGCACAGATCAAGGCCCAGCTCGCCGGTACCACAGGCGCGCCTCCCGCCGACGCGCAGCGCCTCCTGCTCAAGGGCAAGGCCCTCGCGGACGCGAAGCTCCTTCAGGAGTACGCCGTAAAGGACGGCGACACTATCAACCTCATGATCAAGCCTGGCTTCGAGTGGGATCCGTCCAAGGTCGCTACCCCTGCACCCACGGCATCCCCCTTACCGCAAGAAGGGGGAAAGAAGGGAGAGAGCATCACGTTACTCCCTAGCCCGGAGCCGACGAAGACGCGGAGTGGGCACGGGCGAATACCGTCGGTAGTGCTATCACCGTCGCCTTCGCTTACACCTACGCCTGGGGAGACGTTGGTCGATATTCCACTTGTTCTGGACACATCTACAATTCCGGCATCGCCTGCGTCCGTGTCGGACACGCCATATCATTCGAAGATTGCGAAACCGGAGTTCTGGGAGAAGCTCTATGCATTCCTCAAGTGAGTGTTCCCATTGTTGTTGTGTATCATCTTGCGCTCGCGTTCTTCTGCTATGCGATCGTCTCCTTACCTTCGACGATGATTCTCGCCTTCTCTTCCTCGCCTTCCCCTCCTCTTGTAGTACGTCTGTCCGCGGTCTTCGTCGCATTCCGCTTGTCTTCACTACGAAGAACACGGTAGGTGGCAAGGGCTGAACTAACTTCCCATTTCTTCTTCCTGTAGGACGGAGCTCCCGACACAGACGGATGCGGCTGCTGCATGGGAGGACTTCTTCTGCGCGAGCAAAGGCATCCTGTCTGTCAGCGAAATCGCAAAGATCCGCGACGCAGTCGGCGTCATCGGCATGGCGGGCACGTAAACTAACAGTTCTCCTCGCCTCGCTTCCGACCCCTTCTGCACGCATCCCACATACACGTATGTCCAAGTCCGATATCCCACTTTTCCATATCCGCGCGCAATCGGGCGCCGTTGTGTATGATTCCCAGACCCTATGGACACAAACAAGTTTGACCACAGACACAAAGCTGCAACGAGCGTGTCGGTTTGAGCTCGAGCTAAATATATGCGCTGGGTGAGGGCACGGTGGGAGGATCGACAATGCTATGCTGTTGGGAGGGAATTCCCGGGTTGATGGTCGTTTTATTTTTGGAGAGCGAGTTGGTGGTTAACGTGTATGTCCTCCGTGGTTTCCGAGTCCTCTGCTACTTGCTGTATACTTAGGGATGGAATATCTCTGCACTCCACAGTCATCGTGATCCTGCATTTGCACGACACAGCACATATTTCGTCATGTAGCTCATATGTCTGTGACGTATGCCGCCATAATCTGCACTCAGAGGGGGCATCGCCTTCCCTCCGGACCCGTACGACCCGCCGTAGTCCCTGGCTAGCCGTGCAGGGCTAAGACTACCGAAGTTCCGCGCTCCAACAGAGACTAGTGCCTTTCCTCTCCCGCCTCTGAATTGCCTAAGTACAGTGTACATGCCAATACAAGCTTATCTCTACCGCCCAGGCACACACCCGGGTCTCCTCCGATAGATCATCTAATGGATGGTTCTCCCCTCGCCCAGCTCAAAGCTCAGGTCCGCCTGCTCCCGCGTGGCCGAGTGCCTGATCAACCAGGTCGCTCACAGAAGTGGTGCACGGGAGCCGAAAGCTAACCATGCTCGCTGGTCGGGCCGCTGAGGCTTCGGTATACGCTGAGCCCTGCCAAGGCCGCGGATAAGATAAACATCCACCCCAGGGGCGCACGACGAGCCGCGCTTTCGACTGCCCCACAAAGAGCGCCACGATACCAGCCACAGCCTAGCTCACGTTCGCACTAAACAGATTGTATACCGCTCTGACCGCTCCGGAGGAGCAACCGAGGATCCAAAGGCACTCATGCAAGGACTCCAAGGCTCCTTCCCCTATCATGCTCCAACGGTCCACCCCCCTACCCGATCCCCGATAGTGTCGGACAGGGAAGATAGAGCTTCCGAGTACGTCCCCGGTGATTAGGACGTGCGCGACGACTCTAGATGTGCTAATAGTGACAGCACAATACAGTAGATACTCTCTTAGGCCATACCTGTCGGGAAAGGTGGGTCATAAGAGGTTATGGGATTTGAGACTTTGAGCGCCCGATAAACGCTCAGGGGGGTCCCACGGTCCGTGGACGCCAAAAGAGCGCTCTATGCACTTAAGATTGGCCCGGTGCACAATCTACTGCTATGTCACGGCGTTACGAAGCACGTGAAGCAGGGCGCCAAACATATTAACTTGTTGATTAAAGCCGATAAGTAGGTGGGAGTGTCGCGCAGAGGAGAGAGTGGTCAATGGCATGACTGGACAGGTATACAAGTAGAGGGGAATACGTAGCAATAGCGGAGCACACATAGTATAGTTATAACACGAATAAAGATAATGGAGTAGGGATCATTAGTTGTCCGGAGTGATGCCTTCCCGATCGAGCTCCTCAAGAATGTCGTTTGGAAGGACGCGGTGGCTACGATATTCATTCGCGATGCCCAGCTGGGCCGGGAAGCGCACCTCTGATGCCAATGGCAGCACATTCTCCTTGTCTCCGGTTCCTCGGCTCCTTGCAGGTTGCCGTGACGGTACTCTATACCTCTTCTGGGCATAGTGTCCAAGATTTTCGATGGAGTTACGATCCCGTAGAGTTCGCTTTGGCATATTCGAAGGCAAGGGCGTAGGTGCCCTGCCAGCTGGTATGTTATTTTCCCTTTCCTAGACTTTACTGGTTTTGGACATATTATAAGCACCCCCTAGCATCGCAGACATTGCTCGTCTATCTACTTTGTTCAGAGCATGAAAATGGTGATTCGAAAACCAGAGAAGTGTACAAATGGTGTATAGCTACAAGTCTCTCGTTGATAAACTCGGGGCTGTGAAGACAAGGATTAGATCCGACTAGAGTCGAAGCAAGATCTTCAGTCAGTAAGGAAAGACTATATTGCAGCAACGAACTGTACCTAGAGTCGAAGCAAGACTAAAAAGGTTAAGTAAGTAACTACAAGTTAGAGATAGATGTAACAAAGTACTCACTCTTCAGTCAGTAAGGAAAGACTGAAGAGGGAGGACGCAATCTGAAGTCCTTATATACTACAGAGAAGTGTCCATGACTAATCGAAGAGTGGTTAGTCACATGTACCATAGTGCGATGAATAATACGATGGTGAAAGAATTGCGACGTATCGCACCATAGGATGAGTAAGAGATGAGTAAGGCATAGACCTGTCTAGACCGTTCTGGAGTAGTACGGATTGTCCTAGACAGTACCAGAAGAGTCCGGAAACATAGCTATAGTACACGAGCAGAGAGTCCCAAATATGGTAACATACTACATAAGCGACTACAGCTAAGTGCTAGGAGACGCATAGCCTCGTGTAGTCCGGACCGGATAAGTCCAAGTTCAACACT
>NW_006766901.1:249081-252178 GCF_000275845.1 Dichomitus squalens LYAD-421 SS1 | reverse complement strand
CCTTTAGAGTTCGCAGGCAGACGCGAAATAGCTTCTTTGGAGGGATGTCCAAGTCGACGATGCCACGTCCAGTAGTCAGTGACAGCCGGCTGAACAGAAGCCTTTGCGTCGCCCTTCGCAGGAATTTGGAGGAACATGTAGTAGACATTCGAGGTTTCGATGTACTTCCCCTCGAGTATCTTAGTTCCTTCAATCGTCATACCAGTTTTCGGTGCTTCAGAGAGCGACCGAGAGAAGATAGAACAGCGCTTTCCACCAGCAACAAGGGTATGGCCTTTCCGCTCAACGGCTCCACAGGAGAAGAGCCGGCACGATGCATTCGGAAGATAAACGACATGGCTAATGGTGGTATTGACCCAACCAGAGCCTTCGACCCATGTACGGCCACGAACAGTGCCTTCACCAGGCGCATAAAGCGGCGAACCGGCTGCAGCAGTGCCGAAGACCATTGGAGAGGCAAACTCCTCATAGGTGTCGAAGTCGTCGAAGTAAGGAGTGATGTGTTCCGAAGCACCTGAGTCCATCAGCCAAGTAGTCAACCGATAATCGTCCGAAGACGAGCCGTAGAAAGAAGCGGAGATCGATTGCGAAGCTTCAGCAGTAGTGGATACTAGTACATTGGCTGACGAAGACTCATTGACGGTAGCATGCGAGTGATTATGCGGAGGTCCATTGTCCTTTCCCTTGCCCTTCTCGTCCTTCTTGTTCCCCCCACCCTTCGGCTTCTTCTCAGGATACTTCTTCCAACAGGAAGATTCATTGTGAGTCTTGCCGCCACAGTGACCACAAGGGCCTTTCTTCTTGGGCTTGGTCTGAGAAACACGAGTTGCCGAAGTGCGATTTGCCATACCCGTCTTCTGGATGTTCTCGTAGGCGAGGGTCTTCTCGCGAACCATATCGACCTTGAGGTCTTTAAGCTCGACCGAGGTGAGGAGGCCAGAGATCAGGTTGCGATAGGACTCAGGGATCTTGGACAGGACAAGCATCGCCTGAAGGTTCTCAGGGAGTGCAAGGCCGCTATCCTTAATCTCCTTGAGACGAGTGACAAGTTGGTCAAACTGGTGCTGGATGGGCTTCTGGTCATTCATGCGATCCGAAGCGATAAGGCCTTCAAACTTGTACCAGACAGCAGCGGCGTCAGGAGTGCCAAAGGTGTCCTTGAGAGCCTTCCACATTGCATGTGGTTGCTTGGGATTGCCAGCATCATCTTCGAGGAGACGATGGAGTGAACGATCGACCTTCATCATGATGATACCCTGGGCCTGTTGAACCTTAAGGTCATGCTCCTTAAGTTCTTCAGCCGTTGCAGTAGTAGCTGTAGTAGCGGGTGCCGAGTTGGTGACGGTCCAGGAACCAATCATGATCAGATAGCCCTTCATCTGCGCAGCCCAGTTGGGGTACTGGTTGATGTTGGAGAGGGAGGAGAGAGAGCTCGAGTCGACTTTGTCCGACATGACGAGGGAATGGAGTAGAAGATGACGATCGAAGAAGTCGTCTGGTTGCGATGGAGGTGGAGCGCGAAAGAAAGAATCGAAGTCTTGCTCGAGATAGTGAAGAGGGATGGATACCGGGACTGGCGTTGGAGGCTCTGAGTCTGGTAGTCCAAAGGCAGCAGCACGGATAAACGGTTTGGTTGTCTGAGGATCGGAGCAGAGGGCAAAGGGGAAGCTGACAGGAAGATCTGATGGGTTAAGTGGTCCTGAAAGACGATTGGGACAGGTCTCTTCGTCGCAAGGGTACCACCCGTCTTCTTCGCTATGATAGTCTCTTTCTTCCTCTAGCTCGAAGATATGAGGTAGTCCCCGACAATCGACAGGTGTTTCTTCTACTTCGGAGGATGTGGAGTTGATAGCTTGTTCAACCTCCTCGTCCGAAGAGATAGAGGGTTCCGCTGCTGTTGTCGGATCCAAAACAGCCAGGAGACAGGGAAACACGATGTAAGATGGAGAGCCACGTGCGAAAGCGACGAGATATGAACACCTATTGAGGCAACCAGGAAGCAAGCAAGCTGGAGATGCCTACAACCTGGGTAGAAGTCGCCAACTGTGCCCAAGAAAAGCTAGCTAGGTACGTATGCAAAAGGCTATCGTAAGGAGGGTCCACACGGTTGTCCTCCGGTCCTAAGGTCACTAACGACCCTGGTACAAGTGCTGGCGGGCGCAAGTGCGTGGCCTGGCACAGGGATACCTGAAACCCCGTACGCCTCGAAAGCGCAATAGGGTGCTACAAGATACTAGATACTAGACTAAAAGCGCTCACGGGCACAACTGTGCAAAGTCACCGTGGCAGCAGTGTCGGCGGGCACAGTCAAGAGTTTAGGAAAGTGGAGGGGATGCACGGGCAGAACCGAGTGTCGACAGAGAGGGATAATGGGTGCGCGCAGTGATAAACGTCAACACAAAACTTCGGTCAGAGCGCAGGGCTCATAACCTGATAAACTCGGGGCTGTAAAGACAAAGATTAGATCCGACTAGAGTCGAAGCAAGATCTTCAGTCAGTAAGGAAAGACTATATTGCAGTAACCAACTGTACCTAGAGTCGAAGCAAGACTACAAAGGTTAAGTAAGTAACTACAAGTTAGAGATAGATGTAACAAAGTACTCACTCTTCAGTCAGTAAGGAAAGACTGAAGAGGGAGGACACAATCTGAAGTCCTTATATACTACAGAGAAGAGTCCATGACTAATCGAAGAGTGGTTAGTCACATGTACCATAGTGCGATGAATAATACAATGACGAAAGAATTGCGACGTATCGCACCATAGGATGAGTAAGAGATGAGTAAGGCATAGACCTGTCTAGACCGTTCTGGAGTAGTACGGATTGTCCTAGACAGTACCAGAAGAGTCCGGAAGCATAGCTATAGTACACGAGCAGAGAGTCCCAAATATGGTAACATACTGTTGAACCCGGGGGGCGAAGGCCTCTCCCACGGGTGGCAACGACAGCGGATAGCCTGCAACTCACCTAGAAGGGTTGTTGGTTGTAAGAGGCTTGTTAGAGCGATGAGAGGAGATGTTCGAGTGAACTGAACTGTAGATTGGGGGTACAGAGGTCCCCTATATATACTACTGTACATCTGTGGCTACGTAGTACT